>NW_026623491.1:235500-301790 GCF_030028575.1 Malurus melanocephalus | reverse complement strand
CTTCCTTCCTTCCTTCCTTCCTTCCTTCCTTCCTTCCTTCCTTCCTTCCTTCCTTCCTTCCTTCCTTCCTTCCTTCCTTCCTTCCTTCCTTCCTTTCTTCCTTCCTTCCCTCCTTCCTTCCTTCCTTCCCTCCCTCCCTCCCTCCCTCCCCTCCTTCTGAGCAGGGATTTGGCTGAGCAGCTCCATCTGCCCCCACCCTGGCTGTGTTTTGGCCATACATTTGAGAGCACCAGAGGCACCTTTGAGATGTTTCAGTGTCTGTGGAGTGCCCAGGCAGATCCAGTGCAGTGCCGGGGTTATCTCCAGCTGTGTACATCACAGACAAGAGAATTTTTGGCACCTCTGTTGTGGATAAGGCAAAAATCAGAAAGCTGGCACATGTCTTGGAACCGTGGTGTCATTTTGGAATCTGGCAAGTTTAAAAATAAGCCTTTCATTTTGTGCTGGACACATTTGTTCAGGTATGGATGACAAGGTGTCAGAACCTAATTTTAATTGGARTATTTTTCTAACTTCATTGCCTGTTTCTTAGGCATATGCTATTGTATGCATCACAAGTTTAACCTTAAAATATCTCTAGTCTTCTGAGCAAGAAACTTCTAAATATAATGAATTTCTCTAGTTTTGTTAGCCTGACAATGCACTGGTGGCTTGATGTCTGCTGTTAGGAAGTGTTTTGTTACATTACACAGAGATACTGATCTAATCAAATCTTATCAAGTAATTATCACTTGCTCATTGAACATCCTGCTCTTCTGGCATTCTTTCATGGCACAGTGTTTGGAGATTTTGACACCATTTCCACCACAAGGCTGCATGTGAAATGTTTGTAACGTCAAGCAAATGGCTTTCCTGTGTCTGCACTCCTTAACCTTGCAGAAGGAAGAGCCTGCAAGTCATCTTCAGACCTGTGTACATGGACTAGCAGTGAGGGACACAGCAATAACCTGCTGTCATTCAGCAATTCTCTTCCTCCGCCGTGTGGACGACGTAAAGCACAAAGCAATGGGTGCCAAAGTCTGCAGATTTAATGTACAGAAATCTAAGGACAGATCTCCATGCTTGCTCTGTATTAATTTGCTAATGTTTGGCTCAAACAGTGACTTTAACAGTTTGATTTATGGTGCTATGTTTTGCTTACAAATTGGAGACGTTACTGCGCTAAGTCTGCGTTTAAAATCAATGCAGAGTAATTGCAGTGTGCTCATAGTTTAAAGAYGTTAACAAGAGAAATGTGCTATAGCAGCAATACTTGGCACAAACACAAGCCATTACAGCTAAATTCCATGTCCATTTCCAAGTTAATTTGAACAAAATTTTACAGTGTAGTTCTTAGCTGGTTACTGTGGAAAAAGGAGTGAAAAACATCAGGCTGAGCTATCTTGATTAACAATATTGCAAAGCATTCTGCTTATGACCCATATGCTCTTTATCTGTCCTCCAGATGCAGTTCTTCAGCTGTCTGTCTCCAAGTATCTGCTGCCTCTTTTGTTTTGAAGTATAGACTGTTTGGTAATGTTGAGACTCCTTACGATGTAATGTTGTGTATTCTGTGAGAACTTCAACATTTGGCTGCATCTTCCCTGAATTTGCCATTTTAGCAACTGTACTACGGAAGAATATAATCTGTTGTGTTTGGTACATCAGCATATTCTCAAGCTCTCCCTACAACTGGCACATTGCCTACTAGCAAAAGAAGTTGCTCAGTCTAATGGAGAGTTTTTTACTAAAGGATTTTTTTTTTATTTGTCTGGTTTTCAAATTGGAGAATGTTTATGGTATGAGTGATGAGAACATGTTGTCACATCTCACTTTCTCCAAAGGTGCCTGTGGGTCTTCTTTTGGTAGACTAACAGATTATGGTAACTGCAAGTCTGCAGAAGTAGTGGTAAGCCTCTGGMGTGGCAGCTGAGGGTCTGGAGATTACTTCTGAGTTGCACTGTTGCATTTTACCTGGCAAGGCTTAAGTTGGCTGAGACCCTTTGAGTATTTATCCTCCTGGTTGGAAAGAAGCAAATGGAATTTCACRTGTTATGTCCTGCTGGGTATCAATTAAAGGTGTAAGAAATGTGCACAGGAGTTGTCATGAGAGCACTGAAGTAGTCAGTAGCTTAGACAAAAGGATCTRCGTTCTTCAGCTGAAGTTATAGTATGGCCTGATGTTCTCTGATGCGTGACAGACAAAYAGTGACAGCTGTCACAAGGCATTTAATTCCAGGTTTGGACTGATYCCAAAATCAATTTGCCCAGCTGTGTTTCTACACACCTTCACTTTGCAAAAATGTAGAAAATGGAAGTTACTTTATAGCTGCAAGAGGTGATAGCTCAGTTTGACTGTACAGATGTGTGGGCCTGTTTGTGTGTTATGACATCAATGTTAGTTTGAACTTCTGCTACACAGAATTGAAATTATTTTGTTATAAAGATGAAGGAATTTTCTCTGTAGATGAATAGGAAGTTAATAATATGAGTGTCAAMTGTATAAACATAGAGCTAAGTGAGTAAGTCGGTATTTTGCTTTTTTTTTCAAATGTGAGAATTTATTTCTCTCTTTGGTCTCATTCAGTTGGAGGGGAAACACTTTGATTACTACTCTTGGTATTGATGAWTGCCAAGAGCTGTAAAAATGCCAGTAATGTTTTGCATTAGCACTTGAGGAAAAAATGAAAGGGTTCTGTCTTGATCTTAGAAAAAAATTTATTGTTGTTATYGTATCCTTCATTGTACCCTTGCTAGTTTTCCAGCAGCACTGTTTCTTGGTTCTGATGCCCCTTGGAGAGGGCTGAAAATGTGTTTGGAAGCTCAGGTGACAGTATCTTCATACACACATTAATAACATTTTACTATCACTTTACACTTCCATTGTACCTTTCATCATGGTACTGTGAYGTGTTTACTGTAAGAATATTTGGAATGAATGGCTTCCCCTGCCTGAGAATTACAGGCACAGTGCAAGTAAGAAAGATGGGAAGCACAGTTGAAATGATGTGGCCAGSGTCAAATTGCTGGCCATTGAACATCAGCACCAGAGCTGGGTACAAGTGTTGACACTTAGTGGTAGAGTTAAGAATTAAAGCCAGAAGCTGAGGATGGAATTATGGACTTGAAGCTATCCTGCTCAAGTTATACATTTAATATATTTTACACTTGGGAAAAATGAAGGGCTTTAATAAAGAAATGCAACGAGTGTTTCATTGTGCGGGAGAATGATAAAGCATGTAAACACATGTAGTGTGTGCAGGCAGCCACCTTTGTGCAGGAAGGGACTGTAACACTCAGTATCTAGATCAAAAGTGTGGCATCATTCTGGTTTGCAGCCTTTTAAAGCTTGCTGGGGAGTGCTAATAAAATGGTGGTAGTGATCCACTAGTGCATCAAAAGGATGTGTGGAGTACTATAAGAAATTAAAGGAACTTTCCTTAATTAAAGGGTGCACATAGGGGAAAGGAAGCACTTTTATCTTTTGTGTGAGTTCATGTATATGTAAAAGGAAGCAAAAAAAGGGGTGCAAAGACGGAGCCTCTCTCACACTGGTGACATCACTCTTGCAACAAATTCCTGAACATTTAAAAAACCTGAAATGTCTACTACTCATGAATGTTTCTCCACAGCTGCTAATGGGAGGGAAGGAATGGGTGCAGGATGCTCAGTTCTCCAGAGGGATGCAGTAAATGGTTGGTCTGATTCAGGGACAGAGGCTGAGGTGACAYTGAATTGATAAATAAGGGTAAAAAGTCTCATCCTAACCATGTAAAAAAGTGTCAGAGGATGGGAAAAGAAGATCCTTTATGTCTGGTGTCTGTTCTAGATGCTTGCCAGAGGAGAAGATGAGAGTGAAGAGTTCCCAAAGGAAGGAGATGGTTGGAAGGAGTGGTCTTGAAACTCTTGGAGTGCTTAAATAATCCAGAGACCTTTTGTGGAAAAATATGTACTGAAGCAAATTTGTAGAATTTTAATGAAAACCAGTTTCTTGTCACACCAGATTGTGAAATCTTTTATCACACCACAGTGGGCTGAGCTGGTCTTGCAGTCTGTGTTGGAATTGGGCATGGTGAAGGTTCAAATGGGTGATCCTAAAGGGAGGCTGCTTGCTCCTCCCTTTTGATTTGATGTTGGAAATCAGCAGATGCTGCTCTGTGTTCCCATTCAGAAGTACTTAAATATGCTGTACTGCAGTAAGGCACAGTATCTGTATGGAAACATTGCTGGGATGATGTGTTGGTTTTCCTTACATCTGCCATATTTTCAATATGGCCATATTTGCCATATTTCTGTCATCTCTGTGAGATCAAGTCCTTTTTTGACCTGTCTAGTTTTCATTCAGAGGGTTTATGCATGTCCTTTTAAGCCTTCTCTGGCCCAGGAAAGACCCAGAGGAGCACCAGGTTCTCATCTCAGTGCTACCATTAGTTACATGTGCTGTCTCATCCACAGATGTTGGAATTGTGGTGCTGATTGATGAGCTATTTATTAGGAAGGGTTGGCTGGTTACAGCAGTGTCAGGGGTGTGAGAGGATCACACACTGTRCCGTGGTGCAGCTCCTGCATGAGCTGATTTCTCTTTGGTGTGAAATGCAGGTGTCCTGATGATTTTCTGCCTTTATGAATTGGAATTTTTTTCCAGATCTTCTGTTTGATGGGAAAAGAGGGAGACATTCAGTTACTCCTTGAATCTGTGTCTTCCTCAGGACAGCCTGAGCTATGTCCCTGTCCTGTGCTGCTTCAAACTCATTAAGTGTGCCTCTGATCATTAATGAGCTGCTTCAAGGGAAGCAGTGCACCTGAGAAGTGCTGTTGCAGTTAGCTGTGGTGTGTGATGCTGGGAGCTGACAGATTGTTAAATGACACGCTTATTTCTTCATCCTCTGAGTTATATGGACATTGGTGCTATTTCTACAGTCCTTCAGGCACTTTCTCAGGCTTGATGGTACGGTAAGAACTCAGGACAGAAAAACCCCATTGSACTTGTTAAGGCAGGCAACATGTGATGTGTTACAGTGCAGAAAGGCTTGWCCAGTGCATATCCATAGACCTGCCCTCCACGTGTGTAAGGCATAAAACACTCTGGTAGATTGAATACAAAATGTCTTTTGTACCAAGCATGAAAAATATAAACAAGCCATCATACTGTCCAGGAAAACGCTAGGCATCTGAGTCTGTACAGAAGTATGGACGTTGTTATTCAGAAATGACCATTGGCTCTTTGTGAGTGGACAGCATTACAGAGTAAGAAAATTGYCCCCAAGGGTTCTTGAATTCCTGCTTCAAGGAAGCTCTTTTCTGAGCCTAAATCTGTGCTTCTGTCTACTTTGCTTTTATAGTCAATTCACACCTCTGAGCTTCCTGGTAGTTTCACAGTGTTAGGAGCGCTACAAATCCATGAAGTCTGCGTTTTATATTCCCAAAGAGACGCCCATCAAAACCAAGCTATAAATACTCTTGCTTACCAATGTCGTTCCTAGGGTTATCAGGCTGTTTGTTGTGGGGGAATTTCTGATACGAGCATTGAGTTTTTTCCTGGTCTAGGATGAAAATCAGGAAGGATTAGCATTATGCCATTGTGAAGGTCAGAGGCTAAAAGCAAGCAATGCTTTGTGGGAAAACGTAGTCCTTCTATTATAATTGATTCTCCACCCTGCCCCAAAAAAAGAAAAAAACATAAAAAGGGATGATTTCAGGCATACAACAGCTTTGTTAATTTTGAATTCCTCTCACTTCTGTGTTTCTTCAAATCACCTGCATAGATTTTGCAAGGAAGCAGTTAGGTCTGACGTACACCCATCCTGCATTCAAAGCTGATGGAAATTGATCATGCAGGGCAAGGACTCTTAACAAACTCCTGAATTGTACACTGATGTCGTCTTTGCTCCTAAATGATATAAACTCAGTATGAGCTGCTGCAGAATTATTTGTGCATGATGAAAATAGTCTCTGTTACTCATCTCTCACAGCTACCACTATGTAGCAGCTGTAGGGATTGGTAGGATAATTATAATATAAGCATTTTGCTATGAATATTGGGGATTAATGCTAAGGTATTTGCAGTTGCATGACACAGAAAATCTCAGCATTCTTAATATTTTATGTTTATTTCAGTCAGAGGGAATAATTTTGTCTCAAGTTTGAGGCACAAATGGCCATGTTGTTGTTTCTTTTTCACTTTTGCTCAGCCAAAACAGCATGAGAAGAAGGACAAGCATGGGAGGAGTCACAGAGTCACAGCCAGTCTGTGATTTTGGGAGACTTCTGGTCTGATTATTGTTGTTTTGTGAGCTTTCAATGGTTGTTTCAGACTTTAAGACTGACCTTCAGCAGTGCTCTGTTCCTTTGTATATCTGTTCTTCATCTCTTACCTGGAGATAAATGTGCTTCTATTGGAAGGGTATTTCCTGGGAAAAATCATTGCTGCCTGTGAAATGCCTTACTGACACAGTGAGGGAGCCATATAAGTATCCAGATTGATAAAGAAATGCAAATTGCACTACCTACAGATGAGGTTACCTGGGTACTCACAACAGATGTCTCATTGTAATATCCTTTTAAAGTCTCAGCATGCACTYATGTCAGTGGTAAGTGATCTGTCAGGTACAGTGTGTTGTGTGTTCGTCTAATATTATTCTAAGTATTTTAATTTCTGTGACAGTAGGAATTTATGCCATAGGAAATGCAAACAAAGCGGTTGGACAAAAGTCACAAATTTATTACAGGGATTATTGCTGTACACTCAAATTTACCCCTGGGGACAGGGGAAGGAAGTAAAAAAGAACTTTCTCTGTCTTATTGGCTCTTGGACAATAAATAGAGCTGCAGAATGGAGAATTCAATTCACTTGAATTCCAACTGCTCTGGATATGTGTAGGGTCAAAATGGCCCATACTTATCTGAGGTTCATAGACTTTTCCTAGCATTATTTAAAAATGAGCAATGTAGAACCCATCCAAAATTTGTCCTGAAAGCCTCTGGAAGCGAAGATCTTGCATAACTCTAATGCTCCACTCGAGCGGAACCGGTGAACTGAATTCTGTTCCAGTAGCTGCAGAAGTTTGCTAGAAGGCCCAGTGCTCATTATCAGGGTATTTTTGTGCTTATTGCCAAATTCTTAGAAATAGAAGAATRAATACTGCTGAGCAGAAATTCAAGAGTGCCTTGGGTAATGGTAAAGCTGTGGCAGATCTCAGATCCTGCAACTGTTACTTCTAAATTAAATAAATACCTTTAGTGAATCACTTAACCACCAAATAAGTGGCCTGTTTCTCCTGCAAAGGTACTGTGATTGTAATCTGATTATACAACATTGATTGTAAAAGATGCACTGAGTGTTTAACACCTAACTTATTTTCATTGTCCTGTGCCAAGCAAGAAGAAAATTGGACTATTCTAAAGTTGGGGTTATAAATTAATTGTGCCTGTTTAGGTTTCATGGTTCAAAACAGGTTTGTGTTATTTTGTAGATTAGTATTCATGTGCACAGCTGAAGCACACAAACCAGAGTTCCTTTGATGGAAAAAACACTCTGAATTATGAGGAAGAGATGCAGTCATAACTCCTTTTATTTGTCATCTCAAAATTTGTTCTTGTGACTACTTTCTYACTGCCTGGGAAGAGAAAGTCTTGTGTCACATTTAGATGCATTTGGTTTCCTCYGGGAATAAAGGTGCCACAACTCTGCACAAAATCTACTTTTTCCTGGTAACTTTCCAGGTATTCCTCCTTTTGACAGCTTCTCTTTGTGCCGTGTAGGAAGTGAGATGGACTTCTTGGTGAGTCTCAAGAAAAGGAGTCTCCAGTTGCTTCACAATCCAGTATATTGTAACAATAAAACCAGACYTTTCCTTGTTCAACACTCATATAAAATTCTGTTTCTCTTCTGTATGGCAAAGACATCTGCAGTTTAATATTAAAAGTTCAAATAAATTACACCAGGTTTTAAATCTAGAGGCCTTGTTACATTGAAGATCATTGTGAATACAACAACAAAACATTCTTGGAGAAGAAAAATTGCTGTTGTGAGGGAAGCTTGAGTTTCATATATAATGAAAGCACACTGCAAAGAGCTGTTAGTTACATAGCTGAGACTTCTAAATGCAACCTTAATTATGCAAGCTCTTATCAGTTATATATAGAAGACAGTCCATGGATAGAGCAATCTAGCACATCTTGTGACAGCAATGTCTGTATTAAATTGCACACTCTGGTGGCATTCTGCCAGGCAAATGGGACTGTAAAATTGAAAGAATAAGATTATCTTAAAATGCTAAATCTGTCCTACACCCATTGCTACTTTATCTCTCTAAGAATGGAGCTGGATACAATGGTGCTGAAGGTTGTAGGAAGCAGGCTCCGCATCCCAGACCAGCAGTAGCAATATTGCTCTTATGCTATAAATTMTTTTTATGTTTTACATGCTTGTTAATGACATTGTTGCAGTGACAGCCTGCTCGGTGACTCTGAGTAGCTGAGGATACTCGTTTCCTGGGAAAATTTTGGAAAACATCCTGTTTAGAGAAAATGCTTCCTGTTATCTCTTTATATATTCTCAATATTGATGCAGTTTCCCCCSCTTCTGACTGTGTGAATTGTATCCATGAAAATACATTTATTGCTTTGCTATTCCATCTGCTTTTGTTTCTAGAACATCATCTAACACATCTGTCTTTTCYCCAGGACATCACATTTTGTAGAAGCTGTGGTGTTTGGGAGGTTTTGAATACTGTCCCAAATGTAGAGATAAAAAATAATATCAAATTCCTTGCTCAGTGTGCAACTTCTGCCATGAAATGAGTTGCCTCTCATTTCCCAAATAAATTGGAAATTCAAACATAATCTTCACAGTCGATGTGCAATCTCTTTATGTAGTGTCCAGTTTTATTTCAGCTTTCAGGGTTGGATCTCGCCTGGAGAACCATTCCACTTGGCCTGCCAGCTTCCCATCTCTAATAATGTGCAGGGACAGCACAGAGCAGAATGCAAAGYGTGGCAGTCGATAATGATTGCTTTTCCTTTCAAAGATGCAATCCACATTTTGTGCCCCTGTGTTAGTTCAGAGGAGGGAGAGGAAAGTAAAGAGGGAGAGTTTATTGGTTAATAGTTAAATGTCTGGAGATAGGTCAGTGACACTTCGGATAGAAATGGGAAGAAGGGAAGGTTGATTCGCAGTGGAAAATGGGTAATTTTTTTGAGGGGAATGTGCATCTTTCTGTGTAAATAATGGCATGCTGCTGGCCCAGAGATTTGTTTTACTGTTTAATTATCAACTGAAACATTGCCTCAGCAAAACTTCTGAACTGAGAATAAAAAGTGACAAACAGTAAACAAACTTAAAATTGGCAAGTTGTGCAGGGACATTAAAAACTCCCCTGGAAGCAAGATAAGAATTGTGTGAAAGCATTCTCTGTGAATGCAGGTGTTCTGGAGAGAATGTGGCTTCATTCCTTCCTGCTATACTTCTTACTGCTCAGAAGGAATGATTGAAAGACCAGTGAATCGATAAAAGGATTCCTGGTTTTTAATTATAATTGTTAATATTTAAAAAAAAAAAAGTGAGGTAAGTCCAAGTAGGAAACTAATGAGAAACTTTTAAATTTACTCTGTTTGAAAGATGCCATCAGTCCTCTCTGATGTACTTGGGTRCTTCCATCTGTCACCAGTGGCTTGAAAGAGCCATCTGTTCCTCAGGTGTGTCTTTTGCCAGTGCTGACACCATCTCCGTGCTTACAAGTCCATCATTTGCTCTTCATTTCCTCTATCTTGATGTACTTTTATATTTTGTCAAAGTAGCCCGAGATAGCCTGAGACCTTAAGCACTGCAGAAGACGAGAAAGTCATTTCATTTTAGAACATGGAACCTTATTAAAGAGGGAATATATTATGGTGATGGAGAAGARAAAGGATCTTCGTCAAAAGCAAGTGAATTTATTGACTTTGTTATTTGAATTTTTTTACTTTGACTTATTTGTTTATAGAGTTCAGAAATATTGTCTGTATTTCAACTTATGATTAAACTAGGTACTGTGATCTGAAAGTGATTGTTGATGTCAATCTGTTACATTCTGTTTAGTCTGTTTTATCTCCAACGATTTGTTCCTGTTCATTTGTCAGTCCTGTAGATGCCATGTCTGAATAATCAGCTTTCTCAACACACGTTCACAAAATGAAGTAATCTCAATTGCTTGCTTCTGCAGCAATACTCTTCCYGAGGTACCGTGATTGTAATGACATGCAAATATTCCTTGGGTAGTTTAGTAACTACCCTTTTATTAACTAGTCTTTTAGAGACCCATGRCAATCAGACTTAATTTTTTCTTGGTCTGTGCATTTCATTTTCATGTTGCTTCTGCACATGAAATTAGTTTCAATATTTCTGTTTATCAGACCTGATCATGATTAGTATTTTTGTGTGTCACATACACTGAGGTATAGGTACATCCTTAGCTAAATGTAATCCTCTTATCTAGGCATTGATCTCCTCTGTTTCTGGTTTTTCTTAGGTGTATAGACTGTAGATTATGGGGTTTTTTATTACTTTGAATTACAAGAAAACTCCCATTGATTGCATAATCAATGTGAAATATTCACTTGTAAAATGATGAGCATACCCATATCAGTTAAATTCAAGTTAATGGGCTGACAATAAATGGCTTCAATTGTAGTGCATCTGATTTGGATGAGAACAGCACGGCATAATTTGTGCTCAGTCAGACTTGTTATTCAGGATGAGGCTATCTTACATGTTTTAGCTAAAATGGTTTATTTAGAATGGCAAATTTATTTGACAGCTTTTATGCCATACGTTACCTCTAGGTTACATGTTTAGTATGTAGCCTAGCTWTGAAGAAGAATCTGGGAAAAAGAAGTTTTCATACCATTCTGGACAAACTTGTAAGAAGCGCAGATGAAGTCCATGATATGAAACAGAAAGTAACAATATAAAGGTGTATGGGTCTTGGGCTTGAGCGGAATGATTTTGGAGTTATGAGTCCTTTTAAGTGCTCTTCTGTCTTTGGAGACTTGTCAGGCTTCAGGTTATTGCACACTGTAGTGTGCTGGGGGGACACGGAGCTGTGTGGATCTTGGGCAAAGTGCAGTGGCCTGGAGCAGGGACAGCAGGATGCTGGCAGCTGTTTGGACAGGCAGTGCATCTTCCACTGCACCTCTTTCAAATGTATTTTTATTTCTGCTTGTCAGGGGTAACTTCAGAGTGAGAAATGAGGCGCAACTGATTGGTGTAAATGGGATAACAGCAGGCCTRTGTTCCATTTGGGAAGGACCTGCATCAGCCTAGTCCAATGGCCTGACCATTTCAGGGTTGACCTGAAGTTAAAGCAAGTTGTTAAGGGCATTGCCCAAGTTGCCTTTGAACACTGAGGCACTGGCCACCTTCTCCAGGAAAGCTGTTCCTGTGTCTGATCACCCTCTCAGTAAAAACATTCATCAATTCTGAGCCTCCCATGGGGCAGCTTTGAGCCATTCCCTCACATCCTATCACTGTAAATATCCCTTGTTGCTGTCGGGTAGGAAGCACCAAGCATTTTTTAGTTACAATGCAGTCTATTCTACAGTGATTCAACCTATGGGGATAGGCTTGTACCCTGGAGAGCCTTTTTGGGTAAAGAATTCCGGGGTCTAACTGATGTGAAAGCAGTCGGCATTGCAAAGGAGACAAAGTAAAATACTGTGTGTTTTTTACAGGAGGTGGGCATTCACTTAACAGTTGTCATTGCAGTAATTTAAATGTTGTCCTGAGTTAATATCTGATCTGGCCCAGCATTCTGGAAATTCGGTTGTCTGCAGAGTAACTAAGGATTTTTTGTGACTCTCCCATGAAGTTCACCAATATGAGTTATGTAAGAAAACACACGGGTTCTGGGAGTGGGACTTATTCCTGCATTTTGCCTGAAGAGTCTTTATTTGCAGAGGTGGTCYCATTGAAACCAAAGGCTTCATTATTGTAATTAAGGATGACAGGATAAGATTCCTTCTTTTGTGCTCAGATCTACATTTTGTGCTAGAGATCTAATGTATCAAAGAAAGATAGACTATCTTTGATAAGAGAAATCTCCTTCTGAAATTTATTAATGAGCATCCTTCAATAAAGAATTTTGGAGTTTTCTTGTCAAATGCATGTTTTCTAACGACTTTTCAGCTGGAGATAATTTTGCACCGTAAGGGATATGCTTGTATTCAACTATGTATTCAAGATACGATTGACCATTGCCAGAGGCAATCAAATTAGCTGGCTGAATAATTATCTGATAATGTAGGCAAATCCTCCTTATGACAGAAGCAGAGGAGTGTGAGAAATGCACGCTTACTCCAGTGTATAAAAGCCCAGTGCACATTGTATTTTCAGTGGTTATTTATTTTTTTATTTAAATACAGTGTTCAGGAAATAACGAAGAAAAGATGAGTGTCAGAGAAGGTACTTAAAAAACATAGAAWATCCTGAGTTGGAAGGGAAAGGCAGGRCTCATCATRTCCAACTCCTGGCCCTGCATAGGGCACCCCAAGAATCMCACCATGTGCCTGAGAGTGCTGTCCAGACAATTCTTGAACTCTGTCAGGGCTGGTGCTGTYCCYACTGCCCTGGGMAGTCTATTCCAGTGCCCARCCACCCTCTGGTAAAGAACCTTTTCTAATATCCAWCCCAAATCTCTCCTGATACARTGTCTGGCCATTCCMTCAGATCCTATCTCTGGTGACCAGAGAGAATAGATCASTGCCYGCYCCTCCTCTTCCCCTCATGAGGAAGTTGTAACTGCAATGAGGTTTCYCCTCAGTCTCCTCCAGGCTGAACAAACCAAGTGATCTCAGCCACTCCTCATGTGGCTGCCCCTACAGAGCCTTCACCATCCAAAGATGGCTCTCCTTCAGGTATTTTATATTTTTCATCTGTTGAGGTACCCTAAGCTCCACACAGGACTCAAGGTKAGGCTGCRCCAACRCGAAGTAGAGCACTTGATGMATTTCACTTCATCTCTCTTTTTACCTTGTGACTGTAGTACTTAACTTACATAGGATGTGGTCATATGAGATGTATGACAAATTGATTTTTTAATAAGCTGGTGAGCATGTTTCTGTGGTCTGGTGTAATGAGTTATTATCTTTAATGACTAAAGGAATTAGTACTCAAGTTGAATCGATGTTAGAACTAATTTTATCTTGAAATCTAATTTGCTGAAGTTAGGACAGGAGTCAAATACATTAAAATAATATCATTAATTATAGCAAATATACCTTCTTGAGATTAGATCTTGTAGAGGTCTGTAACTCTTGCTGAGTGTGATGGACCCAGATGCAGTTTATTCTGAGTGATCTTCCTGCCATATGCATAACTGAATGCACCAGTGCTGTATGTCCAGCATAAGTGTGTTTCTGTCTACTCTGTAAATACTATTTTATGACATCTTTTTGAGATGATAAACTGAAGCTCCTCTGAAGGTAGATTTTGAATTAGTTCAGTTTTGCTTTGTTCTGATTTATGTTTTCCTCCRCATTCTTCTTGATTCTCAGAAACAAGTGGTGTGGTTGTCTGTAGTTTTTACTGCTTGCCTTGAAAGTGGATTCCATCCAGCTGTTTGTAGTTCGCACAGCCAGCTGTTGCAGTTGGGCTGAAAGGTATAACTTTTGCCATCTGTGACAGCTATGAATTTTGAGAAAATCTCTTTAATCGTTTTTATGAAGTGTAAATGTGTTCTTTGCATGTTGGAATTTGAAAACTGAGAAAATAATTAGCTATTAAAATTACAGGTTCCATATGAACCTCTGACTMCTTTTTAATAGCTCTCTCTATATTGTTGCCTTGGGCTTTTCTTTCCTGTTTCTTTTTTATTCTTTTTGCAGTTTTGGGTGCCGTAGAGTGCTGATAGAAAAGACTGAGGAGGGCAAAACATGTAAAATATATTAGCATCATAAAAAAAAGTCTTTTTAGTTTTGGTATTTGTGGCAGATATTTTTRAAGTGACTCATGACAGTATGCAACAGCTTTCTAGGTGTTTTGCCCCTTTCCTGCTGCCAGTATGGGAATTTCTCATTCAACATCATCTTCATGTAAAAAACTGTTCTTAGAGATAAGGTTTCAGACTATTTCTTTGTGGGTGAAGAGAAAATAATCCCTCTGTGGTATGTCACACTTCAGAATTAAATAGTTCTCATGATTCAGTGTGCGTGAAGAGCTCTGCTTCAGCTCTGTTAGTCCAAGGTGGTTTAATTTCAGCCTTGCTAAACACTGACAGTATTTATGTTCTGGTTATTCTACCAGTGCAGCTGTTGTGACACGTTTTCCTAACTCTGGTGCGTAAAAGCAGCTAAAGAACACTCACCGTAACTATGGGAAGAGCACGGATGTGTTCAGTGGCTCTCAGAAGGAASTCCAGATCTGTGGTGAGGGGACACARGGGAGCCTTTCTGTCCAGGGTAGAGTTCTTAATTCCCTAATGGCCATTCCCTTCTTTCTCCTTGACCTGGCACTTGGAATCTCCTCTRCCTTGTCTGAGAATTGTTAGCAACCCATGTATCTGGGTATTTGATAATTATCTTAGTGAAATGCGGGCAGYTTCATTCTCTCTTGTGCAAAGCAGTCACATAATGTGTGTTGAGGGGGCAGAGGAGTGAGGCAACATGCTTGTAGTGAAGTATTCAGGAAGGGAAATGGAAAATTTGAGTGTTACAGAGAAGTAAAAATCATAATAATAAAGTGGTAGGAGGACTGCAGCAGCAGGTTTGGGTGGTTTAAAAGAAGAGGTGAAATTAGAGGAGGTAAATTAAGAAGAGGAGGAGGAAGTGGTTGGGATGAGGCTGAGAACATGGAAGGAGAAGGGAAGGGGTCAACACAATCCTTTTGCCCATTGTTTTCTTGAGGTTGCTTCYCCAGGACAGGCTGGCATGCCTTTAGGTTACATTTTCTAATTGGACATATCAAACGCATCTCTTTTTTTTCCGTCTTCATAAAGCTTAATAAGAAAAGAATCTCTGCCATGCACTGTGGCTATACCCAGCATCCTCAGTACCTGATCATCGGTTTGATAGTTTATATACAATGACTTTTCATTTCAGCCTATGGCTGGCTTTGGAACTGAAAAGCTGGGAAGGGAGGAGTGATTGCTGGGTTGTGACTCATGTTAGCTTCACAATTTGGGTGTCTCACAGCTCTTCTTCAAGCCCCCAGACTCCTTCACAATTGTGTCAGTTGGCTCAGGTGCTGAGCTCTGGCACTTGTAAAAGCCATGTGTTTTTAGTGATGTTTCCCTGTACCCATATCTGTGTGCTGTCATCTGGAGTTGACTGATTTGTCAACAGCTCAGGATGTATAATGGCATGAAGGGGCCAGACTTGGCTGTCGTTCCCTTGTGTCAAGCCCATTGCAGCCTGAGAGAACTTGGTCTGTTCTCAGTGTTTCCTTTAGCTGCTCTTTCCCTCTTTCCTCCTTCATTTTTTAACTTTTCTTAGCATGTTGTTTCCTTTTACAGTCCTATCAGCAGGTGTTCASTGGTGGGTTTGACACAAAAGATGAGGTGTTTTGGTGTAATTGCTGAACTCTATACTTGCTGTCCCAATGCTGTTGATGTACATCTAGAGGAAAACAGGATTTCTGCCTTAGTGCAGTCAGATGCACAGAAAGAAAGACACTATGAGACAGTATAGCTAGAATTACTTCTCTTTCAGAGGGCACATAGATTTATTCCTTAGCACATCATTAGTACCTCCTTATTCAAGATAAATGGAAAGAAGGACCTGGTAGAAAATCAAATTTAGAACTCCTTATGTTTTTGTAAGAAAGCAAGGTCATTTACATGAAAGAGAGGGCTTTGTGCCCAGAGAGTAGGTGTTCATATGTCTAGTGTGAATTTAGGTGTAGAATTATGATGACAATTGTGTGCATAAATTCTGGTTTATGGAAAAACTGTATTCTGTATTGCAGGCAAACTCCAAATATGAGCACTTCAGGAGGAGAGATCAGTAGTTGTCTGGYTCTACATTTTCTTCTTGACTAGGCTCTGCTATAATTCCAGTTCCCTGCAGGAGTAATTTTCCATTCCTTGCTGATAATGCACATGGGTAATCTAAGGGCTGGATGTGTACCTAAACATCTGAGAAGAGCATAAATAATTCACAGGAATTTAACTGGGAAAGCTCCCTTTATTAAAGCATGTCCCTTTGACTCTCTTAATGGAAGAAAAAGGGTCTGCAAGGGACTTGTCTCTTTTCTTGTCACTTCTGCTCATTGGGAATAATTCATATGTAATTTGAACCCTATAATAAAGAACTTCTGAAGCATCTGTCTGAAAGGCAGATCACCAAAAAGCTCTTTGGTGTTTTGCAAAGAAATAAATTGGACTGAATTTCTACAAAGTGGATTATAATGTTGTGTCCTCTACAGCTGCTGAAAAAGTTTAACTGCAACCATTGGTTTATGTACCTTACACTGCTTGGGGGTGAAGAGAGTCCCAGCAAAACAGGGAGTATGATCTCTGATTATAAGTCTGGAAAGAAAGGAAACTTAGAGGAAGGAGTGCTTCAGCTGAGTTTGTTCCACTCTCCCTGCTGAGTGGGGCAGCTGTGCAGGTGACCTTGTTCCAACAGTGAAGACAGAGGAGAAAGCTGAAATGTCAGAGTCAGCTGGTGGCTTTTCACATGTGACAGTGCAGACACAAAGTGAGTGAACCATCAGTGCTGACCTCAAGACCATCAGAAATGGGCTTTGGGAAGCAAAAGATAGTCCTGGGCAAAGTCTGTACAGGCTGCTCACAGCAAGGTTGAAAGGTGTTTTTTTTCTYTGCTCTTTTTCCTTAATAAACAGCGTGTACCATGCTGAGATAAGGGTGAGGCATCCATGGGGTGAGGAGAGAGGAGACAGATTGGTACAGAGTCCTCTGCCATTGGGTTTTTCTCCCTCATTCTCCTCCCTGGTGACAGAGCAGACGATGAGGTTAGTGAAGAGCTTGGCTGCTTGCTTGGGACAATGTTTTGGGTGAGCATTAGAATTTTGGCTAAAAGGTAACTGTATGCTGTAAAGAACAGGATATCCAAGTATATGTTGAAAAGACCACACACTCCCAGTCCTTCTAATGCATTTGAGGTTTTTTGGCATCCTGAAGTCTTAGCCTAAGGTTTGTTTGTTTGGGATTTTTTTTTGTCTGTCAAAAAATACCRCTACGGAAAAACAGATGTCTAAGAATGTGCCCAGCATTCAAACTCARTTATTAACCAGTGATACTCAATTCCTGCCCCCATTTTCCAGAATGACAGAATTCTTTCATTCTTAGGTCAGCAAGGTCATCATGGCTCAGAAGTTTTCCAGCACTCATTGTCTACCCCTTATTTGATAGAAATTGCTGTTATTTCCTTTTTATTCACCTCTGTAGGACAAAATAAAGCTTAAATTTAACTTCTCTGCAGCAGCCTGGTCCAGTTGGGTTTCCTAATTCCATTTCTATTGACGAATGCGTAAATGAGATTTTCCTTTCTCTTTTTTAGTGAGCCTTCCATGTTCTGAATAGACCTCTCAGCTGTGCATATATCATCTCTCCTTTCTAAATTTGTTGTGTTATTGTAGCCCCACATTCACTGGCATTACTCAGCATGGACCTAGCTTAATTCAAAGAAGGAAAGACTTGCTCAAGGAAAAAGAAATGAAAATATGAATTTCTAAATGCAGGTCTTTTACCAYATTTCATTTAGAAAGGCAAAACATGAAGACTAGAAAGTGAATAATACATAAATTAGTTATGAAAGGTCAGGGCAAAAGCAATATACAGAGACTCATGCAATAAATAAGTGTAAGCTTAGTTGCACTGCTGAATTGATTTTCACGTCTATGGATTTTAAAGTAAAATATTTACTGAGATTTCCAGGCATGAATGCCTAGGGAGGCACTTTGGCTCCAGCATTTGGGAAGCTGAGCTATCAGCCTGCAGCCCCAGCTTATGCTGGCTAGTGAACAGACTGTCAGAACAAGGAGCCCCCTACCTTTTGGTTGCTAAAGAGGAACTGAAAAACAATTTGTCACACATTTCCCTTAAACGTTAAAAWATGATACATTGATTTATGTTTGAATAAATGAATAAACTCTGTACGTGTGTCATCAGCTGAGATTGCTGTGCCACAGTGCCTTTTTCCATTTTGGGAAGATTATCATCTCAGCATTCAAATTCARTATTCAATTTAGCCCCAGTCTGGCCAATAAGATCTGTCTGTGTGGAACATCTGCCAAGCCAGTTAACCCTTCTTCTGTTTTTGTGCATTAAAAAGGCATAATCACTGTGAATTGCTTCCCATTTGTCTTTATTGTAGTTCACTTTAATTCATATCTGTCCTCTCCTTCAATCTGTCAGTTTTATTACTCGATTGAATGTTAAGCCTAAGCTCCTTGGCAATATCCCAATTTTAAAGGTACATTTTTATGAGACGGGTGTAATTTCTTTAAATAAATTATGAGAAAAGCCAAAGCCTCTCTTTTCTCTGGAAAAAAAAAATCAGATTTTTTTCTTTATCTCTATGACTTATACCAATTTAGAATTGAGAAATAAATTTGTTTTAATCTTTTTGAAAGTTTGTAGCTCAGACAGATAGAATCATTAAACAGTAGCATACGGTATGTTAGCACAGAGTAGTATTTTTGAATATGGCATTTTGAAATATGTATTTCTAGAGGATTATTTCTCCATTTGTTCAGCTTAACCTCTCCATAATTTCCACAAACATAATTTATGCATATCTAGTTTTAATTATTAATGAAGCTGAAYCCAGCCTTTCCTTATTGGAGTAAAGGACCAAGAAAGACTGAGAGAATGCTTGTTCAGCATACAGTTCCCTGGCACAGGACAGGTTTCGTTTTGCTGGTATTTCACCTCTGAGTGCAGTGCAGGGGAGAGAGAGAGAGAGAGAGAGAGACTCAGCTTCCAGGGTTCATTGCTGTGGTTTATGTCACCCCCTGAATATAGAACAGAATTCTGCCAAGCGACACAGTAATTCCTGTGTGAAAATAGATGCTGTGCTGTGCTTTCAGGCCAGCAGCTGCCTGCTTTGATATATGGGCTTCAGCAGGGAGGCAGTCACATGAYCTTGATATAAAACTGTCCAATTCCTTGAAAAAGTTCTCCGTATTTCAGTGGATGACAGCAAATGAAGCCAAGCAGCTTTACTTCATGAAAAGAGCAGGAAACAGGCTGTGATACCATTTTGGTGTGGATTAACCTCATAATTATTTGGGGTTTTTTTCTAAGCTGCTGGCCTTTGAAAACTGCCTAGTGATCACTTGTCTATGCTCAGAACAAATGTATTGTCTTTCTCTCAGTCTTTTGGAGTGGTGAATTGTAGAGGTTATTTGAATTGCAGTGCAACTGCTCATGGGTGACTGAGAATGTGTCACAKTGAGATGATGTGCTGGGCTTTGTGCTGTGCTCTCTCACTCTCGAGCTTCGTCTGGACTGGGGACAGGGCGGGTGAAACACTCTCCCAGGGCTTATGGCATTGAAGGGAAAAGCTTGCTCTCCAGTTCTTCACTTCAAAGAGATACAAGAAATATGAGGAGCCAGAGAAGACTGCTCAGAAGAGTAAATTTGTCATAGAAATAAGTTGGAGAATGAAATTACATGACTTGAATAAGTAACACTGTAACAGAATGTAAAATAATGAAACTTAGTAGAGAAAGGAATCTGTAATTTCTCTTCATCCTGTTCTGTAAAATATATAGAATCAATGTGCAAGCCACTTGAAACCCAAAAAATTCCCAAATGCTGCTTCCACGATACTTACTTTGGTTGTGGAATTGACTGCTGTTAGGTGGTATCAGTAACAAAGGATTCAAAGATACTTYGGGTTTTTCTGTGAAAAGACTACCCACTAGTCAAATCTCAGAGCCATAAAAAGTCTCACTTGCTCTGTCATATAATCTCACCTTTGTCTCTAAGACGTCAGTGGACATTCTTAAATCCATGGGTGTGTTTTGCTTTTTAGACTTCCTTTGACTGTGTGTCTGGTTTTCACATCTTGCCAAAGGCAAGCCACTGTTGTCGTGGGGACTTTACAATTGATCTAGTATGGTATTCTTCTGTAACAGAATCCTAGAAATCATGGTGCTGAACTTGGAATAAGAAATATGACTGGCAATTTACCCCATGCTTTSACACTGCCATATGGCCTCACTTCCATGTCCTGGCAGCTTCTGCTCCTGCTTGSATTTGCCCATCCTCTGTGGGGTAGTGTCAGACTACTTCAGTCACGGATCTTGGCTGAGTCCTGTGCTGCTGACAGCAGCAGGGGGAAGGCTCTTGTTTTCTTAGGCACCACGAATTGCTGTTAGGGGCAAACTGGACTAAGGCTGTTCCCATGAATTTCCTTAGGAGCAGTGGTAGTGCTGCTTCCGTGACACAGAGTTATCTAACACAGGAAGATGCCATGGCTGACCAAGGTACTGTCAGCCCACAGCACCACTGTTCTTTAACCAGGGACAAATGAAGGTGACATTCCTAGCAGAAGTCTCGTACTGGCTGTAAAACAAAGCTTTCACTGTATCGTGCACTTGCCTTGTGATGTCCTCGTGAATTTACAAAAATGGTCCTGTGTGTATATTTTAAAATAACACTAATTAAGAGGGATCATAATGGAACAAGGGGGAATAAATATCCTTTGAATACCTTTGTGAAAAAGTTTGGCCCAGAGGTTTAACTACTAAACTGCAGTGGAAAAGAATATCGAACGAAGTGTAGTAATTTTGAGGGTCTCTCTTTCTCTTCTCCCTACTGAAATGCAAACAGTATAGGCATAATGATCTTTCTTGTTCTTGCTCTTCATTTCTTTTGGCCTTTTGTTCTATACTAGAGTAACAGTGGGTTACTCCACAAGGGGAGGTGAGCTGGGAGTTTTAACTTTAGTGSCAGGATTAGTGTAAACTAAATGTTTGAGAGACAGAACTAAGGATGTACTAGCAAGGTGTCAAGTGGGCTGTATATGCCGATACTGAAACCAGAGTGAACACACATGGCATTGTAAGGATTAAATCTTCACAAAAAAAGCCAGCCATTGATCATTTCATAAATGGAAGAATGGCATTAAGATGACGAGGAAAAAAAATAACGTATTMTTCTTCATTGGAGCCTTCAGTTTTGTAGACTCTGAAAAGCTGGTGTGCATCACTTCTATCATGTAACTTACTTTTAATCAGTAAGTGTATAAATGGACTATTGTAAAAGCTTTAGCTGCAAGAATTCAGGGAGACTGACTGAAGGAAAAAGATATTCTTTGCTCTTCTCTTCCATTCTTTGTTATATAGGCAGAGGGTAAAAAATCAGGATTACTTTTCCTCCTTAAAAACAAATGTCATGACAAAACTTTTGATAAGACATTAAGTTTTAACAAACTAAGACTCTGATGACTCTGATGTTACTTGGTATTGTTGATTGTCTTTGAAGATGTTTAAATCTTCTGACTTYCTCCTTGGCTGAGGAGAAAATGTGGAGCTGTTGGAAAAGGGAACTTTCCTCAGCACATTTGCAATGAGTTAGTTAAGCAGATGTTAACAAGAGGAATTAATGGTTAGACATTGAAATGTTCTTAGCCCTATGGTTAAGAATTTCGTTGACCTTTGAAATGGAAATCTCCTGTCATCCGTGTGAAACTGCTGAAATGGAAAGTGTAATCTCAGTTTTTTAATTATGTGCACACACACAGTTTGTGCGTGTACAAACAGATGCAGGGATAGATTAATTTTTTTGTTGTTTTTCTTCCTTGACAAAGCATATGGCTCACTCATTATATATGTATAAGCCTGTGTGGGCAGGG
The DNA here is from genome assembly GCF_030028575.1 of Malurus melanocephalus. Taxonomy (NCBI): domain Eukaryota; kingdom Metazoa; phylum Chordata; class Aves; order Passeriformes; family Maluridae; genus Malurus; species Malurus melanocephalus. Next base: position 280,013 of record NW_026623491.1, on the reverse strand, counting down.
AGGTGAAAGAGGAGGCAGAAAAAGGGCACCAGCTGGCTGGGTTTTCTTGACCTGTGTTTGGACTATCCTATTGCAGTAATGTTTAGGTTTTAATCTGCAGACATATCTCCTCCTTTTTACRGAAAAAATTGCAGGTGTACACTTCAACCATCATAGGGGCTTTTCATCCAGTAACACAAAATGAAGACTGGTAATAAACCAGCTGGGTGGTTGGTTGGTCCTCTGCTAGGCCTTGGAGACTTAAAAGTATCCACATACCACTTAGAGGTGTGGAATTTTTTTTTCTTCTCGTATGATCAGATTATGCACATACAACATGTCCATTATCAATATGTGTCTCAGATAGATGCTGTCCCCAAATCATTTTTATAGGGACAGGCGTCTGGCTGAGGGTATGGTATTAAAGGGCAGTGTATGTCTAGGTAATGGCATAAGATTCAAGAAAAAAATACTGTAATGAAGAAATACTGCCATAATAGTTCCTTTTACACCTGCGACACAGGAGAAGGGGAGCTGCTTATCAGACCTTGTGCAGCAGGTCGTAGTTTTAAATCTAGTCCAGGTTGTTAGCAATCAATCTGTTGCCATCTAATTTATATCTTCCTCTGTGTATCAAGACTTGGTGAGGACCCAGCCCAGTTCTCAGTGAAAACCARTATGTTGAAAAATTCACTTTCATGTATGGAGCTACTAAGCAAGTTTGGRTCTGATGGCTGTGTGGATGATAGATCAGCTGGAAGAACTTTGCTGCTGGATTGAAGTGAGTGGATTGATTCTCTTCACCTCTAGTACTGCAAATGAGATAAACCTGTGCAGGGACTACTACATTTCAGATGGTTTGCTTTTTGACAATCAAGTAGCAATCACTGTCCTGATTAAATCTTTTCCTCATGGTTACTATCACCATACTTACTCTGGTTTTCATTGGTGTAGAACCATTGAGTTCTAGGTAGGTCCTCCTTGTACAAATACAGAATCAGGAAATGAACAAGACTTTTGTAGTGGTTTTCATCAGCAGTTCAAAAAGTGTTTTCAAAAAAACCTAAATGTTCTTAGACCAGTATTATTAATGGAGCAACCAAATCACAGACAATGAAATCACTCTTTGCAGGCCCTCCAGCGGACCAGCATCACATTGAGGAGAGAATCTAGGTCTTGAAGATCACACTCTTCTCTTGTTCCTGCTTCCACTAACACATCAGCACTGTTTTACCAAGGAGCTGTTTGCTGTCAGTTTGTTTTGATGTCATGCAGAGTTCTGAATACCCAATATTAAAAAAAAAAAAAAAAAGAAGCCTGGCTTAGAAAAAATGCTCAAAGCTACCCATATTTTAACATGGAAGGCTGTGTTCCCTTTAAAAGCTATTGTGGGTTTTATCTGTAAATGCTTGAACGTTGAAAGTGTTCGTACCAGAGATGGATGGGATTTATATGCATGTGCTGTATTTCCAATTGTAAAGGGTGGACAGGCATTGTGAGAAGTGGTGAAGATTCTTGATCCCTTGTCCAGAAGCGAGGTGATAGTTCTCATCAAGTCTATACTGTGAAACTGAATATTTCAATAGATACAGTATTAGCATTGTCTGTGACTTGAGATTTATAGGTGCTAATAACGTGAAAAGCTCAGAGGGTATACTCTCTTCTTTTTGTACATTTAAATCATTCATTAAGTGAGAAAAAGTTAATGTAATTTGTCTGAAAGCAATCTAATGCTTCTAAGGGAACAAGAGACTGTTGCTCTTTCTGGTTTTCCTTCATTGATTGATTCTTCGTGTAGGTGTCAGGCTGTTACTAGAAATTCATTTGGGACTGGAAAAAAATATGGGAGGATTTTGTGAATAGCTGTGTAGAACATCTTCATTCTATCTTGCTGGCAGAAAAAAAAAAAGAAAGATAATTTTCTTTTTAAGTCTTTCTGGGGCTGCTTTGCACATCTTTGCCCGTAGAAAGAGCCACAGATTTGAGCATGGTCACCTAGGGCATGGTCAAAGTCCTTCTACTTCTGTCTTGGCTGCTTTTACAGTCCACAGGGAAGGTCTAAAATTAGGAAACTGCAAATAAGGTCCTCTCAAATCTTGTACCAATCTTAGCACCTCTAGGCAGGGGCTAGCATTTAGGGCCAGAAAATCCAAACTATTGATGTGAGTATCTATTTTAATTTGATTCCCTGAATATTCTAAACAGCCACATTGGGAATGRAAGGGTATCAGCTGCCCTGAGAGGGAGAAGTTACACAAGTGAAAATGACGACCTGGGGTGAAGATACAAACTAAAGCAGAGGGAAAACAGTTTAGAGAATTGTCCTCGYGTGTAGCAGAATATGTTTCTGCATTACTTACAGTAGCTTTTAATTCTATTACRGGGTCTAAAGGGATCAGATATTGGGTTCTGTTCTTTCAGTTACACTTTTTAAGTGGAACAGTTGGTGTCCTTCTCTGTCAGTTGCATAGTGTAAAGTTCATTCATTCTACATTCGGGCTGCAAAGCTACAAACTGTAGGAAATGTGTGGTCACTTTCTATTATATTTAACCAGGGTATAGCCACCTGACAATATGTTTAACACATCTGAGCTAATACTTGGCAGTGTTTCATACTTCAAAAGCGCCTGAAATTCTCTGAGTGCAGCTAAGTACCCATATTACAGCAAACCCATGCTATGTAGATCAGCAAGTCTGTACTCGTTTTGCTGTACTCTCTGTATTTGAAACATCTGGATTTAGCTGCTTTTGCTTTTGTCTAGCTTTAATTGTTGCACTGAAAAGGTAACATGTGACTTTTCCCTTTTGATAGGTGTCAGAAACATGCTAAGTAGAGATTAGATCAAGATCTTGGAGCACATTATTGCRTTTCTATCTTGGGCTTTCTTGCCAAAAATCTGCCAAGGGGCAAGGTCATTTCACTCTAAAACCTGAAGAAAATAGGTAACTACATTTTTGAAGCTGGGTGCATAAGAGTGATTTTCTGTTCTTTTTTTATGGCTCCCTAAAAATGTTTTCCTATAAGTGGTGATTAGAAGTTAATCTGTTTCTTGAAAAACAGCTGTTCAAAATATTGGAAACCCAGCTGTGTGTTCAGAAGTGGGGCAGTGGCACTGCTTGGATCCTGCTGCCAGTGGCAGGGTGGGGTCCTTCTCCCTCTTACCATCTCTTCCTTCTTCTCTAATTTCTATGAATTTTGTGTTATCTGTCTTTATTGTGAAACATTTAGGAAGAGAAGTAGGAAGAGAATCAGGAAGCCTGGCTTCCACCTCTCCTTTCTGTGATTCTGTTAACTCAGCAGAAGCTATAACATTGATTTCACTGTAGCCAGAATTTAATCTTTTCTATTTAAGAAAAACGTTTATGATTAGACTCCTTTTACCACTTAATTTTCCCATTACAGTYGCATCTAAATGTTCTACCTGTACTTTGTTGCTGTTCAGGAAACAATGTGCCAGTTTATTTTTCTTTATGAGGAAATTAAGACAGAAATGAATGAAATGTTTTGAAGCCTTTGCCATGAGTGTAGCTTATTTTCCAGGCCTAGACATTTCAGATACATATGGCAGACTTCTACACATTTCCATGTATGACAATGAGATAAAAAAAAAAAAAAAAACTAGTTCAGAAATAAGTGTAGAAAAGTGTATTTGAATGTGCTTCCTTCCTAAAATTAACTTCTGCCAGCTTTCCACTGAACAAAGCACATCTGATGTCCGGATTATGTCAGGCAAACCTTAATTTAATCTGAAAGTTGAACCTAAAACTTCTTGGAAAGTGATTCAAAAACTGTATTTCTTAAGGACACTGGTCTTTTTCTAACAAAAGTATTCCTTAAGACTTTTTGCCAACAGAATCAGTGAAATTACTCTGGTAAAGTTAAATGGGAGCCATCACTACTTTTATTACAGAAATGTTTAAGCTTCTTCAGATATTTCAAACATGGGTGTTGGTTGGACTAGATAATCTTCAAAGGTCCCTTCCAACATAACCCATTCTATGATTATATTATTTTGCCTTCTTACAAGGTTGTTAGAAAATTAGCCGAGAAGCCATCCTCCCATAGAAACTTTTCTGGAATTAGTGAAGGAAATAGCTTTTGAAAATTTTTGCTGCAGCAGAAAAATCACCACGTACTGCTTGTCACCAAGAAAGGATTCATTTAGCCAGAAATTAATCCTGAGCTGCCTCCTTATAAATGCACTTGGACAGATGTAATTCTTGTGAAGCACAAAGCAAGTGATGCATAAACRAAGAATCTCAGCACATTTAATTTGTGATTGCTAACCCTGCTTCATTTCTGACCTCTGTGTTTCTTCAATGGTTTTATGTGGTGTCAGCTGTTCAATTTGATGTCTTAGTAGCCATTTTCAGTTTCTGTTTTCTTTTGCAGAGGTTACAGAAAATTGGGAGAGCTGTMTCTGGTGGTTCAGCTTAACCTTGGCTGTACCTGCTCTGGCATRTGCATGGTTTAGCATGTGAACAAAAAAATTCTGCATGGGCTGAGAATGAATGGAGAAATCTTTACAGTGGCTTTGGAAAACAGCATAGAAAAAGTTTCATTCAGAGGGGCAAAGTAGGAAAAACATTATTACTGCACACAACTGTGTGTAATACGCTTTTTGTTTGGCAAGTTGTCTTTCTTAAGGATTTTCCAACAGCAGGCAAGCTATGCCAGTCAATGAAGTTGAAAGGAAGACCTTTGAGTTTGTATTGGCTGGTGCCATGAAGTCCACCCATAACACAGGAAAGCCCTCCTAACTCATTCTAGGGCCAGCTTAGCTTTACAACTGCCTCTTTTGAGCCYCATGTACCCAATTCCAGAGGCAACTTGCCTACACTGTGCTATCATTGTACAACCAGWRCACTGAAAAATGTCTTCTTTTATCAGAGTGAATGGAGAAGAACAAACAATAAACAGAAGGTGCCACTACTTGGCAGAATGGCGGGTCACATATGTGCCTATCCACCTCTGTACTTTGGTTTTACACAGCTTGGAGGCACTAGATTAAATGTTTGAGGCAGTCAGCATGCTTGTAGGGTGATAAGGAAGATGCTTTGCTAGTTCAAAGATCATCTAGTTTTACAGTCAAGGAAGGCAATACATCTAGCTCAGGTTGTGAACTGAGCAGCCCGAGGTCATATGACATGTCAGGGGACAAATGACGGGCTGAGGGTGACAGTGCCGSGTGCCTGACGTAATTGCTCTATAGCCTCTGCCATGACATTTGGGCTGCATTTCTTTGCAGCAATTACGCTGCTCTTTYTGTGCTGCTTAAAATTGGGCAGAGCCAGAATGGCAACATGACTAAGAAAAGACCTCAGGCCYGAGTGGATGGCAAGTGGAACATGAGTCAGCAGTGCCCTGGCAGMCAGGAGGGCCAATCCTGTCCTGGGGTGCATCGGGCACAGCATYGCCAGCCAGGCAARGGAGGGGATTGTCCTGCTCTGCTCTGCCCTGGGGTAGCTTCTCCTCGAGTCCTGGGAGCAGTTTTGAAAGTCTTTATAGAAGAWGGACTTCAGACTATTCGGGTGTGTCAGGAGTGGGAGAGCCAAGATGGTGAAAGGTCTCAGGGCAAGGCTTAGTAGAAGCAGCTGGAGTCAGTTGGTTTGTTCACCTTGGAGTAGAGGGGTGACCTCGTCAAAGTCTACAGCTTCTTTAGGGKGGCAGCAGAAGGGGAGAAGGGAAAATATTTCAGAAAGAAAAAGTAAAGTGGTTTTTTTTCTTGTAGTTTTGATGAAAACCAGCAGGCTGTGCTAACATAGTTTTGGTTTGTTGGTTTTTTTTTTTCCACAAAAGACCACACCATCTTGTCATTTAGACTTTTTGTATGAGCAAGGAAAGGAGCTGCAGCTCCCCAACACCATGGGGCATGCTGTTCTTGTTTGTGACTCTTAAATTGTCATTTGAGTAATGATGAGAGTCTGCCAAAGTGGTCATTAAGATGCTGTCTTAAGATGTTTTCAAGGTCTTGCTTAGTAGTCATTTTTTCCCTTCAAAATTTGAAAGCAGGGACTTCTACATTATACCTGAATAATTAATACCAATTTAGTATTGATGCTTCCATCCTGCCTCCCCACCTCATAAAAGTTGTGTGGGGGTTCAGCTTTCCTATTTAGGGCTATTTTGTGTTGTATAAAAATGTTACAACATTTGTCAGGATTAAACATTGTCTGCCTCCGCTTTTTCCCCATTCAGCTGGAATCAGAGTTCTCTTTTTTWAAAAATATTCCCAGACTAAGACAAAACAGGGAACTGCTTTAGSTAAGATAAATAGCTGCTTCTTTGCAACTGGGGAGGTTTAACAGCAGCACAGTATTTCCATTCATTCATTCATTTATTCATTCATTCATTCCATCACTTTACTCTGTTCCACCTTTCTAAACTGAAAGTGTGCCTTAATAATTCCAGAACTGAGGTCACACATATGCAAGAACCCAAGCAATAAGAACTCTGTTTAGAACTATACMGCTGCTTTTCTTTAGTGTTTTTCAACTCTATTGACAAYAGCARGTGAATGTAACTTCAAAASARCAAATTGAAAACATCGTGRTAAAACAGCAAAACCGTTGTCAGAGATTGGTTCAGTTCTTTTCAGCCCCATACAGAGAGGAATCTTGATGATAAAGTTTAATCATGATAATAAAGTATACAATTTCTATGGTTAGGGCCATGTAACTAACYTTCCTAGGCAAATCCTTTGAACATRGGATCCRAGATCACTCTTAACTYGTTGTGGTGTGAAGGGACATAATTAGCCATCACTGTTTTGTCTTAATTCACATCTGTCAGTTCAGCTTCTGAAAAGGTGTTGTCCATTCAAAAGAGGCATCTTCCTAAACATGACAGTTGCCATATGACCCATTATTCATGCCTTTAAAGTATTTACGGGAAAATTTCAGACCTGAGGGTCTGCTGGRGAAACTCTGTAAAGCAAGTGCTCATTTAGCCCTCCTGCCCATTCCCTTGGCCAGGATTGTTACTTTGGGGTATTGCAGTATTTCCAGTTGTCCACCTCTGACATAAAAAACACCAACAGGTAAGAAGTAGCTGAAGTAACGGGGCATTCTTTCCACCCTTTTTCTGGTCCTCTTTGCTATATGGAAGGTCTTTGTATTCAGAGATTCATGTAAAYGTCATCTGTGTGGGGTCACATTAGGAGTTCTGTTGGAGGACAGCAAGCGCCTCACCATGGTTGTGCATGATCCGAAGGATCTCCAGGCAAATGGCTGGCTAGGAGTTTATGCTGCCTGAGAAGGAATCAAATCTGTGCTGCCTCTCACCTGTTTTTTTGACTACATAGGAGGGAATTAGTATGGAAGTGAAGGGAGATTGTCAGATTCAAGATGAAATTCCTGCAGGAATTTCTGTGTGAAGCAGCGTGAAACACCAGGAACTGGATTGCAAGAGTCAAGAGAGCTGCTGAGAGCTTGGATGTGTGAAACAGGGAAATCAAAGGGATAGATTTACGTGGCTGCTGTGCGTGAGTGGCTGTTGGGATTTGGGACAGAGAATATGTATTTTGTTTGAATTATAAGTGTTGCAGACACTTATACATCTGTCTAATACATCTATCCAATATTTCTTATGTTGCTTGAAGTGAGAATGATCACGGTGTTTGCACAAAATTGAGGCTTCAGGCAGTTAGGATTAGAGACATGATGGCTTCTGTCAGCTTTTCTGTTTCCTGAAACAAGAGCTGGCTTTTCATTGAGTTAGTTTTGCACTCTGCAAATCTGAGCTCAGTTAATGTATGCCTGCAGCCATACACGGGCTTTTGAGATGCTTCTGCAGATTCCAGTTTAAAAAAAAAAAACAACCCTTGAATGGAAAATGTCCAAAATGACGATATTTCAGCCTGCAAGCAAATTTTATGCAAATTAGTCAGTAGGCATGAATGACTGTCTTGCGCTGTTGGTGGTCTTGGCAAGCCAGGAATAGCGTTGGGAATGGCTGTTGTCCCACTCTGATGACACAGGCGGAACATGCCCCCTTCTGCTCGCTGCTCTGCCTTTGGCCCATATATAGTAGYTCTTGCAGTCAGGTGGGAGCTTGGCTGGGCCAGGCTGATGTTTTTAGGAGGCCTGGGATGGAACAGCTCCATCACTTACTGTGTGAGCAGTTCAGCAGACATGCATGAGCTGCCTAATGACACGCTGCTGCAAAGGCTCAGTTACGGTGCTTGTTTGGCAAGCAAGATATAATTAATAATGTCATTGCATAAAAGTCAGCTGTTCAGTACTCATGCTAGCTGCCAAATGTTACACGATGCAGATTCAGAAATATTTTATCCATCTGCCAATGCTTTCAAATCATTCTGGCAAGGTTTGTATTTCTATTTTAAACTGTGTAAAGGGAAATTGCTCTCATTCTCTCAGTGCTAAGCATGGTGCAAGCCTTACCCTACCTACTTTTAGAGAAATAGACCAGGGGAAAAAAAGTGTTAGAGGTCAACACAGAGGTATCATTTATTGTATAAAGTGTACTGGACATGTGCCAGAGAGATTGTGATGATTTTTTTTTTGGAAGGGGAAAGGAGTGGTGCATCTCAGGATCAAATAATGCTTGCAYCCAGGAAACATTCCACAAAAAATTGTGAAGTAAATTTATCATTTCATATTGATAAACCATAGGAATTTTCATTTTACACCTTYCATTAATGTTATAAAACAAATAAGTGTCATTTTCTGTTAAGAACTGYTACTTCACTGTGCTAAGTATTGAAAGTTTATTTATGCAACTTTGTTTCTTTTTTAATTTGAAAAAACCCACAGGGTCTTTTATCTATGTGTCCCCTTTTTSTTCTTACACATGCTGAGTGACAACAAGCTACAGTGTTCTCTTACTGGATAATGGCATAATGGAACTATCAGTKGGAGTCTTCCCTCTTCTTCCCCTTCTGTTCCTGACCATACCTGTAATCAAAGCTTTTAAACTGATTTTTATGGCCACAGCCAGTCCTTTAATGTCAGACRTGTAAGTTAAGCAAGTAAGATATCTTAATTAGTAAAATTATACTTTAAAAATTATTAAAAGTATAATTTTTAGGCAAAAGATTATATATTTCATTACTTTTGTTTTCACTATGTACAAGCTTTGTTGTTCACTATGTACAAGCTTTGTTTCCACTATGTACAAGCTTTCACAGTACAACCTTTGTTGTTCCTTATGTAACCTCTCCTAAGCAGTCGCTGCTATGAAGGACAGGCAGAACTGAGGTAAGACTGCAAAAAATCATCACAGTTACGCCTGGGACAGAAACACCTGAGCAAACTGAAACAGTGCTGTTCTGGCAGTGAGAGAGGAACTCAACAGACCACAAGGTTTAGAGAACCAGCATGGACTAATATTTTCACTCTTACTCCAGGGTTGCTGCTTTTTATGGAAATATCTTTCCTCGTTTGTTATAACAGAGTGAATTTGCATGTGATACTCATTTCATGCTGCTATTTTGACCGTGGCATGAAGAGATATTGTTCCATTGCTACTGCAGTGTGAATCCTTACAGCATCTGCTCTGTTAGCTTTGTGCCCTTCCAGCACAACTACCACTGGAGTTGGGCTTTTTTTTTTTTAAATAAAGGGGAAAGTGAAAGTAATTTTTATTTTTTTTAAAGGCAAAGGGCTTGAATAAGTACAACATAAAGMATCGCTAGAATTCCTTCATGCTTTGCCAAGAGAGTTCTCTCCAATTTTTGCTACTTGTTCATTAGCATTCTAAGCTGGAGGAGAAAAAAACKATACCCTTTAGCTCTATATAACTTGTTTTGAAAAACTAAACCCATTCCAAATCTTCACAACACATTTCATGACAGTAATCTCTGAAAATGCAAGTTAAATAAAAATATTCAAGTAGTGGGCACTTGCTGTCAATTTCTGCAAAGAAGGGAAGGGAAGGGAAGGGAAAAACTGGTGGAAGGCTTAGCAGCTGGAAGCAAAGCTGACTGAAAGACTAAACCAGTTTTTGAAAGCCTAAACCAGCAGTAGCTTTYATTTCAGATTATTCCTTTAGTTCTTCTCAACACCTATTTTATTTAATATTGAAAACCTGGCAGCCGAAAAAGCAGACAGACTTGCTTTCTATTTTTGAGCACATAGCAAGCGAGATATTAGCATATAAGAGTGACAGTTTCTACATTTTTAAAGACTTTGGTCATCAGATATGTTCAGTTCTTTAACCACAGGTAATACTGCCACTGTTAAATAAATTCATTTAAAATGAAAACTGTGATGATTTCTTGATAAGAAACTGTTGAGCACTCTGGTCCTCATTCACCTCTCTCCTAAAGCAGGCAGACAGACACGAGTTGTGCCTCTTGCAGGTGAACTGCCTTGGAAACACAAGGTAGATGTGAAGCCAGGTAGATACTAAACCATACAAGAGTATACTGTCAGTGGGAGGTGATGCTGTTAGTTGCTGCCACAGGGATCAGTTGCTTTTCCTGAGCCCTGCAAATGCAAGTAGTAAACTTAAATAACAGGTGGTTTGAGAAAAAAATGATCTGACTACACAGGAGTAGAGCATTCATAACCTAGCACCAACTTTTTTTTTTTTTTTCCTTTCATGTTGTAGCTGAGAGGTATGTTCAAGTAATCTAATTTCTATAGAAAAGCATGAGCTGGGAGCTCATGAGGGCAAGGCACAGGGCTCAGACCTCAGTCAGACATGCATTGAGAACAATGAAGCAATCACTACATCGGGTTCTGTATTCTTGTAGTGTGTCTGAGGTCAGAGGATAACTGGAGAATCATGTCAGCACATATGAAGTCAGATTGGGAGTTAGGCTGGTCTTTCCTGAGTTTATGGTCTTGCTGGATGGATTTCACAATAGCAGCAATAACAAAAGGCCACTTTAGCTTCTCTTTGGTATATTGGTAAAAGAGATGGAAGCATTTAGGAAGATAGGTGAGCAAGGACTGTGGTTTTGGGTGTTCCAGCTGAAACCAAAGCTATTTCAGCTTGTGGAATGGGAAGTATTTTTTGAAAGCTTTCTGGATAGAGACTRGAAAGGTCAAAATCCCATGGCTGCCTCTCTGCTGGGAGATTATTTTAGTCAATGTGTTCATGTAATCCATGTTTGTATTGAAATCCATAGCACAGCCTGCAGTTTAGGATTACTTCTATTTGCCAGTCAGATTCTTGTGTGAGGCAAGTCAGTGCTGAGATATCATATAAGAAAATTACCCCAGAATGATTTTATCATGACAAGCATCACAATGCAGGCAGATTACACTGCACAGATTTACAGTCAGCAACTGGAGCTTTATTATGAATTCTACAGACCTGGTAAARGAAACTCAAGATTCACATGTGATAACAGGGTATCTTGACTCTRTAAGAACATAACCAGTCCCAGGATATGTGTTGAATGACACATCCTCTGATATAGGGGGAACTGCTTTTCTCTGTTTGTTTAAACACTGCCMTTCTCACAGATTTGGAGATTTTGTTTATGCTTTCATACATGGCTYCTGGCAACTCTTCTTGCTTTCTTCTGCCTTCCGTGCTTGCCAGATTGTGAACTCCTCATGGGCTGCAATAGAGATGTTGCATGAGTGACAGACCTGTCTCGGTGTGCCCTTGCTGGAGGAGCAAGTTGCCTAGGGCCCTTTTGGTAGCTCTTGCTGTTTAGCTCAAAATATATCAGGTCACAGTTTTTGGCTACAGAGAGGCCAAGTTTAGTTTCAGGTGAATTCCTTCTGCTTCAACCAAAATGTAAACATGATGTGGAGATGGTTTTCATGGGTTGATAGGAAACTCATGAAGTTCAACAAGGGAAAATGCAAAGTGGGGAGGAACAACCCCCTGCACCAGTATGTGCTGGGGCCACCTGGCTGGAAAGCAGCTTGGCAGAAAAGGGCCTGGGAATTCTGGTGGATRCCACGTTGAAAAGAAACCAGCATTGTGTCCTTGCTGCAAAGAAGGTGAGCAGTAGCCTGGGCTGCCTTAGGGGTGTTCTAAGCAGGTTAAGGAAAGGTGGCCCTTCTCCTTTATTCAGCATTGATGAAACCACACCTGGAGTTCTGGACGTCCCACCACCAGAGAGACATTGACATAATGGAATGAGTGAAAGTGCCACTGAGATGATGAATTATCTCTCCTAAGAGGAAAGGCTGACTGAGCCAGGACTGTTTGGACTGGAGGAGAGAGGGATCTAATTAATGTATGCAAAAACTGGACTGAAGGGTGTAAAGAAAACCAAGCCAAGGTTTTTTCAGTGGTGACTTGTGACAGTACAAGAGGCAACGGGCAAAAACTGAGCATCAGGAAACACTGATTTTACTGCAATGGTGGCCAAGTACTGGAACAAATCACCCAAAGAGGTTGCGGATTCCCTGTCATTGGAGATATTCAGTAGCCACTCAGACATGGTCCTAGGCATCTGATTCTGGGTGGCCCTGTTTGAGCAGTGGGGTTGGTCCAGATGACCTTCAGAGGTCCCTTCTGTGATTCTGTGATTCATCTTTGTGCCATTTTGAGTATGTTGTCTGYGCATAATCAGAGATAATTCTCAGGTCTAAATATAGTAAATGAGCAGTCTCAGCACAACTCAAGGTCCCTCCAGATGGGCTTTAATGCAAAAAGACTGATGACTTGGCAAACCCATGTGGRAAAGGACATTCCAGGTATACCAGGCTTGAAAGGAAGACCAGAGGCAAAATTGTGAGAAGTTGAAGATCAACAGACCTCTGACTTTGGAAGTTGCCATTTCTGGGCAGCTGAATTTGTGCTATGCAAGTCAATCACTAAAAGCACAGGTTATCTTCTTTAAGACATCAGGTATTCAAACTGATGTTGACAGCTCCATCATCTGTTGTCATGCAGAGCTGCATAAACAAACACATTTCCACATAGTGGGTGTTATGAATTGTCACCTTCCAGGGAATCCACTTGTCCTGTTACATGCACACTGAGGTATCCTGTGGCAGCAAGTAAGCATACTTCCTTCRCAGGAGTAAACTCAGCTATTTTTTGTAAAAGACTAGCTGTTCTTGGAGACTGTGTACAGCATGYATTCCCATAAGGGAGAAACATCATTCTGGGGAAAAAAAACCACATCAGAGGAAAAGTGGTGATGGTGGGTTCAGGCTCAGAAAGAGTTTAGCCTGAAATGGTTTGGGTTTTTCTCAAGAAAAATGAAAAACTTCAGTTTGATGAAGARTGTTCTTTTCTTTGTGCTTTAAACTCATAAAGATATCCAAATACAGATTTCGGAGCCTGTAGTTGTATTTTACTCTATTTTAGACTTTTCATGGCTTCACAGACCTTGGCAATCCACATCTTGCATCTGTCTGTCCTTGTGTGAAGCTAGCAAAACCATCATTAGTATTAAAGGACTGGCTTGCCAGAATGGCTTTCAATAGCTCGTGTRGAATGTTAGCTTAGCTGTGAAACAATGGGCAAAATACAGAAACACGAAATGGTGCTGAAAAGAGAAACACCTAGAAAATCCAGGAAGTGAAAGGGTGCCACTCAGAAATTCTTCTTAGTGAGGAGTATCCCTTGKATTCCCAGTGAAAGGCTCATGAAGGTAACTGCCATAACTAAAAGTGGGAATGGTTTACCTCTTGAGGGATTATATGCTTCAGGTTTGCAGACACGACAGAAGTACTATACAAGTAGGAAAAATAATCGCAAAAAAGTGCAGTGGGGCAGGTAATAAAATGGAAATGTTGTTTGTATTTCATACTCTGTGTATTCTTTTTATTTCTAACCTTTTCTTTGATTTATTCTGGTGTTTCAGTTGTTTTCTTTTYCCCTTAAGGATGTTTTGATTAGAGGAAGAAGATACCTCTGTAGGGTATAGCAGTGTTATTTTCTAATCTTTCAGATGGGGAATCTTGTATTTCAGGGGTAATAGAAGGCTTTTGACTCACTCAAGTCACAGTACTTACATGCAATAATGTCTTTGTTCTCATTAATGGCTAATTTTRTATAGTATCCACATTGATGGAAAAAATTAAAAGCTGGGGATGAGACTCTAAATGCTCTAAAGACTCTAAATTCATAATTTTTTAGACAGTCTCATCCCATTAGAGATGAACTATGTTTTATTTCTGTCTGCATGAGYTGTGTGACTTGTAAAGGTGAAACAGAGATACTTTCAGTGCTCCAAATCATCATGCATTCTGAAATGAGGCATGTTCCAGTTCTTGTTCCATCTCATCCATGTTTGGCAATACAACTTTGCAGTTTTATGCTACAGCTTTAAAGACAACAAAACTTGTACGTGTGAATGGCCTCTGTCTCTGCCTGTGGGCTACGTAGGATGCTGCTACCCATGTGGTGCATATCCAAAATGAACACCACTTCCAGCTGGCACGACTCTTTTGCTGTAAGTGTGCGTATTTATACAGGCAGCCCAGGATGAGGAGACTTTAAAGTGCTTTAGGAAATAGATAAAATTACAGAATGGAGAAATTCTAACTATTTTGCCAACAGTAGGGACTTGAATTGAGGTCTCCTGTGTAAATTGCTGATGCTTTCCATGCAGTGGAGTGAACCTTCTTACRGAAGTTTGTTTATACCTTTGGGTTTGGTCCTTGAGTCAGCTCCCACTCAAAGGCAATTCCACTCTAAATGTAGAAATCTTTAATMTTTAATCTTCAGGGAAATTAAGCTTTTGCTGAGGAATAACGTGAAAACGTGTATTTCTTTTCATTGTTGATAAAACTTTTGTAACCAGATAGTTCCATTTGAGTTTCATTATTAGAGTATGAAAATATGAAGACACATTTGCAATTAGCAGGTGTGAATCTAGACAATCCTGTAGCTACAGAATATATTCATAGCTTGACAACTAAGGCAGTTGACTTTGATGAAAACTGAAGTAATGTAGCATTGCAGTTGTGCTTGTGAAGAGTACTATATGTAGTCTTGTGTTAGGTTCTTACCAGTTAGGGTTTTTTTTTCTTAACAAACTTGGATGGGGCAATGAATCCTTTGTTTGGAATAAATATATTTAAAAYAGGGGTTCATATCAGTTATTGTCTCTGACTGTAGTTTGTTGGTTTTCTTCTCAGTGGTTAACTATTAACTATTCTGACACCAGAATAAGTGCATCTGGTAGCTTGGTCTTAGAAACAGACGAATCAGAGATTATTGGAGAGTATGGCCTTGCCTTACTAAAAGAGCAGACTACTCTGTACCTAAGATGTTTTTTTTCTTGATAAATTACTTATTGCTGGCCTGCAGAAATGGAAGGAAGAAGTGCTTAGGGGCAGTTAATTTGTGAGTAAAGAATTAGAGGTAGAGAAATGGGAGGTATTTTCAGGCCATATTTGAAGGATTTAATTCTTCCTTCCACCTGTTACGGTTTTTAGTCAAGCATGTGTCCAAAACACAAACAAATAGCACCTGGGATAAGAAAAAATCAAACCTAGTGCATTTACTTTTTGAGATGACCTTTGGGGATAACTTTCACTGTATATCATGCCTAGCTCAAAGTGGTTGTCTATTTTGGATATCTGCATAATGCAATGGATGAAATTCCATTAGCAGTCTTATGTTTTTTCAGTAGAACGTAATTTACATTTTAATGAATTCTGCAGGGACAGAAATAAAACTGAAGATGTGATTGGGTGGGGGATACAGATCCTTAGAGGAAGCCTGCAGAATGAACTCCAGCTTTGCTAGATGCCAGAGAATCCACAAGTGAGAAAATTGTTCTACATGCCCCCTAAGAGGGCAAGAACTAACAGAGGTTAGTTCACAATGGTTCAGAAAGCCATTATTCCAGTTAGAAGTCACAAATATGAAGGAATCCACATTTCATTAAGTCTTCTGTGGCAAAGTCATTTGCTTTTTTTAGGCCACAGYCAAGCGAGTGTGAGTTGTTGAGGACATATTTCCCTCCTGTAAACTAAGGTGGATAAATCAGTTTGAGGAACTGCTGGGGTTTTCTTCTGCATGTGGAAAGAATCACACAGAGGAAATATTATATTCATTCATTGTTGGCATGGAATACTGGAGCCCTTAAGAGTAGTCTCACTGCATCATACCCAGGTGAAGCTTGTGGGCACAGATCTTTGTTCCCTACAGCATCTGAATACTGCTTTTATTTTTCTGTGTGCATATGAAGCAGTTAGATAATGATTTTCTCCAATAGTGCTGCTGCTGCTAGTATCTGTGTGTTGTTAGCAGTATTTGAGTAAATGATGAACATGAGATTCGGCTTTTACCTTTTCTGCTATTTGGTACATTTATATTGGCTGTCTTGTATTTAAAAGCRGCAGATTAGAGATTGGGAGATGTCCTATGTGATGTTGTGGCAAAAGGTTTTTTATTTTGTCCTGAAACATTTTGAAGTGTGCCTTTTGTAATCTTCATTGATTTTTGAAACGTATTTTAAATTGCAGTCAGCTTTGAAACTGTTTTTAGGTAAAAGTACAAAGTAAAACAAAATAATTTTAAGTGCAAAGCCATAGTCAAGTGAGTATAAGTTATTGAAGYTGTATTTCCCTTTAACATATTTAACACTCATTAATTTACTTGTTGCTGTTTCTGGTAGCAAGAAAACATTCAGTACACTTGGTAATTCTTGTCAGCACAAAAGTTAGGGGAAATTGTCTGCTACTGACACTGATCTGGCAATCAGCTTCTCTGCTGATTGCTGAATTTTATTTGACTTGCAAAATAAAAAGCTTTTTTTCTTCTCAATTAGGTTGGTATAAAAGTTCTGTACCTTTTCTGGTCTGTGCAGAAGTGGATATGAACAGATCTGTCTGAGCATGTACAGTGGGATGGAACTGTCGTCTGTAGTGCCGGTACTTCCCAGCTGTGCCCACTGCAGTCCTGTCAGCATGTTCAGTTGGAATCCTGTCAGAAAATCAGTGCTGGCTCACTCAAAGAGAGGAAAGGGTGAGCCAGCACCACTCTCACTTAGTCTTCCTTACTTCTGGTAGTATTTGCTGTGAACCTAATCCAGCGCCAAAAATCAGAACATATGGTCTGTGGAGAACCTACAGAAACCAAATGATTTTACGTGTTACAGTGGAAATCAAGACCTGTAACTTTACTTTACAGATTGTAAAATTACTGCAAGTTATTTTTATTTAAGATAATTCTTAGATATTTTTAAAATGTAAATTTCTGCTAGAATCTAGGGTTCTCCTGTACATTTATATCCATTGCTTTTGTCCTTGGGAAGACAAAAGTGCAAAGTGCAACTGGACTTAAGTGGGAAGCRATTTTCTGTGCTTCACATTAGGTTCAGTTGGATTGTTAAAGGCACAGAAAATACAAAMTATCTGTCACCTGAACTATTTAATCCAYTGGTCATGTCAGCAGGCTGAACATGTGGTAGGGAAGAGACAACCTAAAGCACAGGCATTTTCCCTAGGCCCCAGGGACACGAGGTGTCATTGTCATATGTACTGCTGGCAGAAATCTCTCATGCTTGAAGTTATTTTATTGGTTGTGAAGCTTTAGGACCTTGGATTTTTCTTTGCTATCCTCTTTCCTCCTCAATCTGGCTTGTGGAAAAAAGAGATACAGCTTATCTTCCCCTTCRCATATGGCCTTGTTTGTCCTCCTTGTTTGTTCTAGTTGCTTTCAGTCACCTTTTCTAGGACGTTTAGGTTTACCTCCTCGCAATTCTTTTGAAATCACTTCATCACAGACTATGCTGTCAGTTTTATTAGCAGTGMCTGTCTGAAGACTAAGTATATAAACATCATGAATACTCATTTGTTTGATACAGTAATTTCCAGAACTGTTTACAGAGATATTTACAGTAGGTTGCTAGACATCATTTTGTCCCAGTCTYGTTTTCGAGCATTTCAGATACCAAGATAACATCACAGCTCCTATCTGGCAACAGGGGCTTCTTTCCTAGCTTTTTTGATACAAAGTTTGTTTCATCATGGTATATGAAAAAAAAATACCATAATAGTTATGAAACAGCTCCATCTCTTTCTCACCCTGATGGTGACTGGAACATGGACGTTAATCAACACTGAGCAGGATCAGACGTGACCTCCGTACTCCTTTTACTAAACCATTCTGGCATCTGTTTCTCTGCAGGTTCCTTCTTGTAGTGAGTTTAGCATGAACATATTGTTAAAATATTCTAGATATGCATTGGAACATTTCCCTTTTTTCCTTGCTTCCACAGTAAGTATTCTTCAGCCTTCTTTCAGACAAGTCCGTGAAAACTTCTAAAATGTGTTTTCTTGGAAGTGATGCATGACTCAATGACTGTTTGGAGCATGCATCTGTATTTGTTAAGTGGTCTAATGCCACTGTCCCATGTTTKTTTTGGGATAGCAAAGGTTTATTCAATCTGTAGCTGGCTGAATTTTCTTACTGAATATTCATGTTTCTTCTTGAGCTAGTGTGATTGCCTGTTCTTCATCTCCCTAAGACAGTTCTCTGGATGGGAAGGAAAAGTGAGATTCAGAGACTGCCTACTCTGATGCTTATAACTCTCCTCACTGTAGCACATGGCTGCTCTCCTACCCCTTTTTAATAATCTGATCTGGCCCCTTTATAGTGTCAACCCTTGTTAGTGTCTCTGAAGAGAATTAGGTTCAGCCTTGTAGTATTTCCAGCAACCTGCAGGTGAAAAGTTTCACTTGCCTGAGATTTTTTACATCTTGGAATATAACGAGATAGAGAAGATTCAGGCATGGACRGATAACACATAAAATACTTTTAATTGCGGACCTCTTGACAGTGTATTTAGTGATAAGTAGGAGGTGTTCCCAGTCCACTGAGAGATCTATTATTTGCCAGGTAGTACCTTCAAAATAGAACATATTAATAGAAAGACATTGGATAACTTTAAATCCTTTATTATCATTGCTATTTTCCTATTTATTTATTATTGKTTTTCATTATTATTTCTAGTCACAAAATTGCACTTCAATATCAAGAAGAGCAGACAATGCAGAGGGCAAAKAACTTGTTTGCCTGCCTTCATTCCTCTGCTGAATATTATCTCTTTTATTGGAGTATTGCAGTGCTTGTTCTACTGAAAGCTTAAGCAATACAAGCCCGTAAGGAACTGGAAGCCTTGTTACTATCTGATGTAAAATAAGTAAAACTGTAATCAGTTTTACTCCTTAGTCAGTTGTCAGTGGTGCCAGTTGTCAGGAATTGAAGAAGGGAGTGGATCCCACAGTTTTGTGCCGTTTTAACATACAAATATAAAATGCCTGTAGTCCAAACAAGTATAAGGCTTACTTCACACATACACATGGGTGTATGGGTTCACAAATAACATCTGAAGATAATTTCTTCACACTGATTCCTTGCATCTTTTCTCAGAAGTGCCTCCAACAGCTGAAAGAGAAGGATACAAGTGTGTTTGCAGAATGTAGTGTAAGCCCTTTTCGAGCAGATGGAGAATACTGTTTGAGATGCAGCGTTCTTGGTTGTGGCCAGCTTCAAGAGTATCTTATATCGTGGTCATTTCTTTGGGGCTGGAGAGGTCCTCAGTCCTTTTACACAATTTTGGGTGAGGATTGCTGATTGTTGCCCCACCACAAGTCCTTCAAACACCTGATTTCTTTTTTTTTTTTTTTTTTTTTTTTTTTTTTTTTTTTTTTTTTTTTAGGTTGGATTTTTGGGTTTTTTTTTCCCTGCTGCTTTTATTTGGTATTAAGAGATATAGCAGAATTAAGCAGCTGTGGTTAAAATAAACAAAGAGGATAAAGCAGCTTCAGGAGAATTGGCTCAGGGAAAAGGAGACAGATTAACAGCATGTGACCAACAGAGGTGCCTGGATTCCATGAAGTTATGCCAGAGGATGCTGAGCATTGCAAAYGTATGTTTGATGGTGGACTGACCAGAACCTGACTGTGCTCCTTGCTGGGCAGAAAGTGTCCATGAATAAGTCGTAGGGGCTTCCATCTCAGAAGAAAGTACTGCAGGTGCATGCCCCTGCATTTGTGTGAATACATTACATGTGAATTTAGAATATAGTTTTAAACAGCCACAATTCTGTTTTAAAAAGGCCTTAATGCAGTTGCTCAAAAAGTAGAGCACTGAGGGAACTCAACTGATCATGATTACATTTGTTTTTCTCTCTACTCTCAATGGAATAAAATATGATTTCCTGTCTTTTCTGATACATTTCCCTTGRGGCTTTTGTTCACTGGAATTGGGACTGTTTGTTATGCTGAAAACTGTCTTGTGAAACCGTCTCTTCCTGTTGACATCTATGAAAGTAGTTGAAAAGTCTCCTTTCAGCTTTCAAAGCCWTGAATGGTGGTGAATCAAATGGTTTTGGAAAGAGGTTTTAATAATGAGGAAAACCAAATTTATTAGTCAAATCATGGTTGCTTACATGTACAAATCTAATACTTTGTTATGCTTACGCAGGGATTGGTAATTGCAATTAAATATTCTTCAAATTTTTCTAAGAACTGGGAGAACAAAATTCAGTTCTCTTTCTGTTCTGCAGATCTAATGGGATTAAACAGCAACATACATTTCTTTTTGCTATCAGACTCTGACCAGAATGTTTCTGTGGACCAGTGAATTCAGGAAATCTTTCTGGCTAGCTGGTTTTCCAACTGGATTTCCATTTGCATTGAAATAAATAGAAAAATAAAATAAAATAATATTTAAATCATTGCAGATTTCCATTTTGTAATTAATGTTATTACACAGGGAAAAGCCCTAAACTTACATCTCCTGACAAGCAGCTTCAGAAAGGGGTGCATTAAGAGACAACATTGTAATTTGCTGCCTGTTTTCAGTTTGAAGTCTGTAGGTAGGGTCATTTGCAGCAGTTAAAGAGAGAATGTGTTTAATCCCCAAACTTTGCATTTCAGAAAGATATCTTTTCCGTTATGTGTGTTTAGGAAATAGGGCTTAATGCTTAGAAGTGCTTTGTTAGGCTGATGGATTCTCATTCATTATGATGAATTGCTTAGAGAATTTTTCAGCTCTTATCCTCATGCTTACTAATGAGGAGACGGTTTAATGTGAAGATTATGTATAATGCTTTGTTACTATATTTTAAATGAGCTATTATTGTCAGTCTGTTATCAAGGACAGCATAGCTGCACATTCTAATACATGCATAATGTTAGTGTTTCTGTAGGAAGCACAAGTGCTTTATGAGCTTTATGAATTATATAGCCTTCAGAAATTATACAGCCTTTATGAATTTTATGTTAAGTATCCTTCCAATCAGGTCTCCTCTGTGGAGTGACTGCATAATTCCTTCTATATTAGTTATTCTCTAGATTTTATATATGTTGTCTTTGACTTTTTGTWCTCCCTTTTGTCTTTGATGTTTTTCCATCCAGCAAATGAGTGACTTTGGCTCTGTCAGTCCTGATTTCAGGAGTTCTGGCTCTGGATATAAAGTTTTAATTTTTTTTTCTTAATACTGTTTCCAAGCTCTGTCTCCATTCTCCTTGCTGCCCTCTGAGTTTAACTATCACTTAACTGTGTTATACACATTTTAATCCTTCTTCATACATCATCTCTGACTCCTCTTCAAATCCTCAGTCTTCTCTTTTGCCTACTGTACTTTGGGTGTTGTGACTTTTGTACAAAAAGGTGATAATGCTGACATTAGCACAACTAAATCTAACCTTTCACAGCTGCAGGCAGAGACAATTTTGTTGCTTTTTGCTTTGTTTCCTTCATGCATGCCACTCAAAATAGCCATGAAGTTTTGGAAGAAGGGCTACTGCAGTCCAAAGTAATGCCTTGTTTGTTTTGACACTTTGCTTTTTTGCATCAACTTTTCCCAGATMATATGGCAGAAATTCTATATTTGGGAATCTCCTTCTACAGGTGTATAAATGAATCCTTTGTTTCCTTTCTACTGCCACCTTTCTTCATACTTAGTTTTAAATGCTGAAATTTATCACCTAGAAATTTCATGAATGAGGTGTTTATCCCCTAAATATTAATGACAGTCATTGGCAAATCAGGGCTGTGCTTATCTTGGACACAAGCTGTGAGTAATTGAGAGGGTTTATTCCTTACCTGTTTAGGCAGACACTGGGTATTGGGGGAGAAAAAGAGTGGGTATATGTGCATAGTGGAGAACAAACCCATGAGCTCTTATTAAAGAATGTTTTGTCCATTTTATAACTGCTTTCAGCCAATGACAGAGCGGTGACATTTAACAAAATGGCAACTCCTTGCTGTMAAATGTACAGGCACTGGAGAGAGACACACACAAATGTGCTAATTCCTCAGCTCTCCCCATAGGGCTTCCACAGGAAATAGATTTAGTGYGTTCATTAGAAATGACATGGTTGTKGTATTTTTCACAAATTAGGAAGAACATGGTAGCTGAGRAAATGATAAAATTGCAGAAATGTTGCTTGACAGGAGTCTCTGCAGGTCGTACCGAGTGCTGCGGCTGCTGGTGCCAGCTCAGGTCAACCACGATTGCCTKTAGCAAAGCGCTGAAAACCTCCGTGACTGGAGATTTTGACGCCTTCTTGGTGACTTCTTCCAGTGCTGTGCTAATTTCTCAGTGGAAGTTTCTCCTAAAGTAAAATCTGAAGTACCCGAGCTGCCCTTCAAACTAAATAAAGAGAAGTTTAAGTTGTCCTTGACAAACCACGCAAARCCAGATCTTACAACCTCCTTTTACGGAGCACATCCTTTATTGAAGACTCCAGTGTGACCAGGGAAGAGCAYCCAAGCCAAAGTTTAAGGTTTCAGGCTACAAATTTACACATTCTGAAAACGCAGATTGATCAAAGTGTCAGAATTTAATGCTCCTCAGGATAGCTGCTGGCCCCACAAAAGATCACAGYCTCTGATGCCTTGTTTCAGTTTTTCAGGACCATTCCAGGAGTACTGCTTGGGGGAATGACTCCAKGAAGATGATAACTGCTTTCTCTGGYAGATGGATTAGGGAAATTCAGCATTTGCACAAATTCCAGTTCTGTGCCTTCTATTACACACAGGCTGTCATTACAGCTGTTACAGAACTAGACTCAAAGAAGACATCAAAATGATTCCTCTGTCTTCCATCAATGCTCAGTTCATAGGAGTGTTGTAGAGTTAAATCTGCCACATTGTTATGGAAGTAGCACTAAGTAGACGTTTTTTTGTGTGTACATTCACCTAGTGCCATACTCCATTCTCATTTTCTAGCCTTTGGCTGAAGAACTTCACAGGTTTTGATGTCCTTGCTGTATTTTGGATCACATTTAGAAGATGATCTTGCAAGAGACCTCTGAGATTGTCAGCTGTTAAGCCCCAGTTTTGATTAATCCTGTGGATTATCGAGACAGTGCAGGAAAATTTATCTAATCTTACCTGAAAATCTCCTTTAAGCACCAGCCCTTTCCAGAGATGGATTAACTACCCAAATCCAGAGCTGGCAATCGGCATCCAAAAACTTAATTTGCAGAAAGCTGTTTCTGTTCTGGGATGTGTTTTGAAGTGGTGGAAACCATGGAGTTCTTATCCCTGCCTCCTTCCAGAACAGTTATTGTGATCTGTAATGCATTAAGGTACCATAAATGAAGGAGAGGGGAAAATACTTAAAAAAAAAAACAAACAACCAAAACACAAAAAACACCCAAACACCAGGATGCGAGTGAGAAGACTTCACTGCATCAAAAGGGCCATTGTCTTCCTTATCTCATCTTCACACTGAGTGGTCTTGAAAGTCTTTGGGAGAAATGGTGGAAAATCTTTCTATCTTGAAAAGTAGACCTGAGATAGGTCACCCTYATCTTGTGGAACTTACCAAACAGAAGGATAATATTACTGTCAGATTTTCCAAAGTGTTGCAGAATCCCAGAGCCACCTGGACACTGAAAAACCTYTCTGTGCTAGGCTTTGATGGTGCATTCTGCTTGTCCACGTGGCTTCTTCATGCTTGTCCTTTTGGTGCAGGTCACCTTCCTGTTGACATTCTGTATAAACAGAAGTCTGTCAAAACCCAACTCAACTCAGAGTGTCTTTTTGTCACTGCAGTTGTCCTGAAATCAGTTCCCAGCACTGACATTTTTTTCACAATCATGCTGTCAGTGTTWCCTTGTAGCAAATCTCCTGTGCTTTTTGCCATTTTGGGGGCCATATTTAAGCTGTACCGTGTATTTTTCATTGTATCATTTTTGCTTCGGGCAAGATCACCTGTTTTAACAGCACAGAGGAAGGTGGGGAGCTGTCTGTTCTCTGTAACTGGGCCACAGATGGCCCAGGGCATGCCATTCGAAGTGGAGTGCAAACTGAGACACTTGCTTCTTTTTGTCCCTYGTGGTTGTCTCTCATTATTTGTTTTTTAAATGTTGCTGTTCTGTTCCGAGTGTGTTAAGAGCTCTCCTGGTGTTTAAGCAGCACTCGAAAGTCTGATGTCAAGAGCAAACCTTCCGTATTCTCTTTCTCTCACATGCACCTATTTGTGCAGCTTCTCCATCACATTCTATGCATGGGATTGAATGACTGCAAAAGTCAAAAGAATATGGTCTCATCCCTTTTCCTTGTGGCAGTGCCTTCCTTATCAGATTCCTTTTTCTGATGCTGTTCAATGACTTCAAGGGCAAGTCTATCAATATTATGCCATTAATAAGCATTATCAGAGCAGCATTTCCTACCCCTTCTTTAGCCCWGCTTGTTTGCTGCTTGGTAGTTTTGCTGGATTCTGCACACATTACCTCACTCTAGAAGCAGGAAATGTCATTATTTGTGCAAATGCTAAGAAACTACAGATGTTATTACCAATATAAAAAATTATCTAACCCTTACGGACAACTGTGAGCACAAGGCTTGATTCTTGTAATCACCTATGGCATAATTCCTCAATTTACTTCTCAGTTGTGTGAAGCAAAATGTACTGTGAATGCTGGCTAATGTTCCCCTTGTTCCTATTATTGGAAAGGACTGAGCCACAGGCTGTTTGCTTTTCTTACTGACCTCTAGAGTTGTGAATATTTCATTCACATCCTGTCTAATAATTCCTCCCAGGCTAGATAATCCTGTGCACAATCTCCTTCTGTGCAATATGTCAGTCTTGGCATACCTCTGACCATCTGTGTTGTCCTTTCCTGGGTCTCGTAAACTCTTCCTTACATCTTTTTTTTGGTTAAGGCAGCTAAACCTGGGTATAATGCTCTGTTGTTAAAGTTTGTTCACACAATGCTAAAAAATGGAGAATAAAATAAAAGAGCCCCTTGCCTATTCTKGCAATAGCACTTGTCAGGGAAAGACTTGTTTTGGAGTTTCTTTCTCTCTGGGTTTATCTGGAGTTCTAATTTCCCTTGAAGCACTTGAGACTCTTAATGTTTCCTAGAATGCTGCATATTTTCTGGACATAGTAATGAAGACAGATAGATACTGAAGTACTGAAGAGAATTCAGAGTGCAGGAGGACTTGCAAGGAACATTGGTGCTTCTTTTGTTTGCTTTTAAGCTCAAAATATGTGTACCRTAGCTTGGATAAATTGCCCTATAAGTAAAAGTGACTGACTTTATGATAGTGTTCTGCAGTGACATAAACACCAGGGGAAGGAGAGATTTGATGGTTTCCTGGAGGATGATGATTTCTAATCATGAGGGGGAAACGAGCCAACATTTTTTGAGAAGAAAAATCCAGTGAAATTTATTACGCTGTTGAACCATTTCTCTGGGGAAGGAATGTCAGTGCCATCACTCTCACACAATTAAATACCAAGCAGCATATATTATTTAATTATATGGAGAAAAAGGAATTAATAAGATGACTTGATATATACTTGCTGCTTTCACACTCCAAGATTCAGTTGTTCCTAACAGAAAGAGGTGGATCCTGTGAGAATAAATAGTTGTCAGAACATTTTTATAGCGTTCACATTGTGTAAAAAATGAGATTGGTATAGAATARAGTGTCAGGGAAAGGTATTTTATTGCTAGAAACCTAGCCAGCTTTGGTTGGTATGGTTGTATGCAATTAAATCCCATGTCAGTGGAATTATTTGGGAGTTTTTTAAAGAAGCACAAGTGGAAAAAGCATTGTCATGGGACCTGAGGTTTAAAGCATAAATTTTAGCATCAGCAGTACCGCTATGTAGTAGAATGGCAGGGAGAAAAACAGAGAAGAAAGCACAAAAATCGAGGAGCTGTGGAGAGAAGGAATATGCAATTTGTCGTAAACTTTTCGTGGTATTTGGTATGGGGTGCCACCTTGTGGAAGTTTTTAGGTCGTCATGTCTTTTATCAAATCTCTTCCTGACTTCTTACTCTCTTCAGTCATTGTAGATAATCCTGCTTGCATAGATCAGCCTTCAACAGCCATTCCATCACCTGATCTTTTACRTTATCTGAACTTTCAGTGTAATTTGGAGGTGGAGAAATCTTTGGAAGGCAGAGGTAGAAAGTATGTGAGAAGAAGTTTCCTCGGCTTTGCAATGAGCTGTTTGCAGAGCATGATTGGTGCAGGTACCGTGGCATAATGGTGGTACTGCTCTATTGCACGTTGTCAGAAAGCTCTGAACGGAACTGTAATCACATTGTGCACTTTGGTAGCTACAACAGTTGGAAAGATGTTCTTCCATGACTGTCTTTGCTGGAACATTAGAATTGCAGGGAGAAATGGCAGATGTGGATATGTCTGCAGCCTGAGCTGACACCCCGCTTCACTCTGCATTGTACAGGACTCTCCTCCAGTGCGCTCGTATGTCTGGCATTCATCACCATAGTGGTCTGCCTTGGGGCAGCACTGGTGTGTTGCAAATCCACCAGACCTTTTTTGCAGACATTTCATATGGAGTGTCAATGCTTCTTCTCTGCTYAAGGCATTGTGGGAAAGGGAAGGTGCAGGTGAATGATCTTCTGCCAAAAAGCAGTSTTTTGCTCCTGGGTTTACCAAAATACTAATGTATGTACCACAAGCRAGTGAAGAAACAATATGCCCTATATGGAAGTGCATATAGAGGATCTCCTGAACTGAAACCTTGACAAAGGGACAGAGGTCATCTCTCTTTTTTTGCTCTCCAGCTTTGATTCTCCTTCTGYTCTTGGTCCTTTTTATGGTCTTCATGTCCATCCCATGGAGCACCTGTCAGTTTCTTGATTTCCTGTGCTTGGAGGTAGCTCTGCCTTCCCTCATTTAAGCAATTAGGTGCTTCTAACTTTTTCTAATAAACATAAAAATTAATTTTCTGGAGCAATTTCCTAGCCACCTTTTTCTTCTAGACCAAATCTCTGTCAAGGATTGTGCTGCAGGATTTTTTYCAAATGGTACAGAGATGCTGGTAAGAGCTTCTTTCTTCTATGTCTTTTGCTACTATTTCATAATTGGTGTTGTATTCTGAGTGTGATTCTTAATGGCCTATTTATATTAATTCTATGTGCTCCTTTTTGTCCTTTACTTGTCCCTCCTCTGTAAACCTTTTGCCCTGATCTTGCTCTTACCACCACCTYATTTGCCTGCAATGATCTGTTGCTTTTGGCCTAATGATTCCAGAAATCATTGCACTCTTTCAAAACACTTGAGCTAGGGCTGTGATTTCTGAACTTAATAGAGTATGAAAGTCCAAGGAAAGCATTTGTGAAGGACCTTTAAAGTGTGAATTCAGGATCTGATGGAAAGTTACACTGAACAGTTTCAGTCTTTGGTAGAAACTTGTTTGGAAACATTTACAGTCTCATCCATGGAGTGCCATGAAGTCATTGATTAAAGTGTCATCAGCTAATGGCAGTGGTAGTCGTGGCAGCTTAGAAATGCCATTTAATACCTTAAATGAATGATGCGTGGTGAATGCTGTTCCTGACCTCTAAACCATTAAGCTCTGAGCCCCAGCAACTGCCTGCAGTTCTCATCTGACAGTGGAAACAGCTGAGCACAGGGTGGATTCCTGAGTGGGCTTGAGGCACCAAAACTCCAGCAATTCAAGGACAGAGTGGATGAAATTTAAAGCAGGAGCCATAGGGTGGCTGATTCCATAAGCTGCAGACATTTTAAACCTGTTGCCTTGCCCACGGGGTCCTGCAGCAGAATATGATCAGGAGGCTTCTGTTTTGCATCCCCCCCCAGCTCTTTACTACTTCAAGTTCACACTGACCTTGCTGACATACCATGAAAAGCAATGAGAAATCAGTTCGAGATTATCAAGTGGAGAGGACAGATTTGGGGGAAGAGATGAAAGCCCTGTAGCCCTCTCCTGCCACGAGTGTGTGGATGTTTTGTACCAGTCTTTTCATAGGAATAGCAGGTGTTTGGATTTTTTTCCAGCTATACACACCCATGTTGCAGCTGTATCCAGCTCACTTATTGGAAACAGATGTTGTGACATTTATCCATACCTGGTGATGCAAAGCTCCCCAACTCACTCTATGGAGTTATTGTGTGTTGAGCTTTAGAAGCAGAGTGCTTCCCAGTCTCCTTACCTGAGCCAGTTCTTCACTGAGCTGGAGACTCTCCCTAGATGTAAAGAAGTTTCAAAAACTTCAAGCAAACTAGGAAGGGGGCTCAGAGGGGGCAGAAGGGTCACAGGGGAAGTAAAAGAAAATATCCATATGATTATAAACACTRTAAACCTATCTCATAAATAAGGTGACATGATTGCAAGAAGATACTATTCCAGTTTTTCTTACATGTTCCATGAAGCAGCAAAACAGAAAGGAGTCAGTTGTACCCTGAGCCATCAGCCCTGCTGGAAAAATCACCTTAGATAGCAGTGGGGATATTTGCCTGAAATGTTAGGTCTGTAGCTCTTCGTCTTGCCAGGGCAGAGTTGAGCCCTGGTTTAGGAGTTGCTGTTCTCTGATGTTCACTTTTCCTGTTTGAGTAAAAGCGTGCAGGCAAGTGGTGTGGGGTGTGGGGAGTGGGGAACCTGCTGGAGAAAATAATTTTTGTTCCTCTTGTTCCTCACTGYGGATGGGTGAGCACCAGCAGCTTTGGAGTATTACTAGAAGTAATGATTAGGTGCTGTTTTGTTTTTCCTGTACAGTAGTTCAAGTAAATTGGAGACAAAATACTGGGTTGGGAGCAGGGGGGTTATCTCTGATCCCCCTGTCAGTGAAGATGATGTGAATTTCAACTCTGACCTTGGCAAAGATTTGATGGTAAATTAATRGTACTGTGGAGTAGCTCACGGATTTAAAGAAAGTACAGCTAACTCCTACTTCAGATTTCACTGCACACTGATCACAGATCAAGTGGAAAGATGTGTAAGAGAATTTTGGGTGAGTACTACAGAATGGCCATCTTAAGGCCCCTGTAGTGCAACTCTTGGCCCTTGCTCTGAAGATCTGCCCTGTGACTTAGGGTGGAAAAGCTTATTTTCTTAACCAGACATGATACTGTTAAGAGGGAGAAGCAAGTGAAGGTAATTTTATGTCAGATTAGCAGCTTTGCATTTWCTTCAGGTTCTGTCATTGACAGAGAGTAGCAGAAGCTGAACTTCCTGTAGATAATGTAGCTAGAAATCTGATTTTGGTGACATTTCACGAACACTGGCAATCAACACTAAAGCTTTGAGAACTGATACTAGAACCTAACCTGTCTACTGTGACTGGGCATTTCATGACAAATATTTATGAAATGATGAATTTGATTGTAAATATCTTCAGGACTTCCTTGTCTCCCCGAGGATGAGGCAATACAGGGCTGAATACTCTGAGGCATTGCAGATGACTGCAGAAATAAGAGCAAYGGAGCATTCTTTCAAATAATGTATTTTATTTTCATGGAGAAAAACTGCATCGGATTGCTGTTGGGAGATCAATGGGTAGCTCTGGTTTCATGTGCTAAATCTCTCAGAAGAGAATTCTGCCATCCAGTGGCTCTTAAATAGAATTATAAGTGCAGGTGGCATAACCAAGTCTAAGAACATTTAGTTTCGCTTTGTGTCACCAGTGAGGGCATTACTGCAGAGCACTTRCCTGAGAATTCACTTGTGAAATTCTTTCCTTTCAGAGTTGTAAGGGAAGGAGACAGTGACATTTATTTTAACGAAACCTTTCTTTTGTTTGTCTCTTTGCAGTTATGTGGCTGTGGTCTGCTGGGCGTGGGTATCTGGCTGTCAGTGTCACAAGGGAACTTCGCCACATTTTCTCCCAGCTTTCCATCACTTTCAGCTGCCAACCTCGTCATTGCCATTGGCACAGTGATCATGGTGACCGGCTTCCTGGGCTGCCTAGGTGCTATCAAGGAAAACAAGTGCCTCCTGTTGAGCGTAAGACATCAATACTCCTCTTCACTAAGACCAGTGGCTGTTGCTTTGTTATTATTTCATTTGAATGACCAGTGCAAAATAGACTCGTGGCTCACAGTGACATCTCCTTGGCTTTCAGTCTTCTGTGTACTTGCAGTATGACATCCCATACTTTGGTCATTGATACCAGTGAAATCAATGGTATCAGTGATATCAATGATGTATTAGCAAATGTATCCTTGTTACTGTGTGCATAATGTATTAAGTAGCAAAGCAAATTGGTATCAGTTGCCTCTGAATGGTTAAGCATTAACTGTAGCATCAGCCTGGACAGCCTTTCTGGAAATACCTGTTGGAAGGATTGACTGAAAAAATCTTAAGCACAGAGGTGCTCAAAGCATCTCATAGCTATTTTATACATTGTCCTTAACTAAGGCCTTTGTCAGAGGATGGTGGAAACCACCTGAGCCAAAGTTAAGAAGTCAAGGTCTCTTCCAGATCTTATCAATAAAAAATAAATAGTCTGACCCTTGACAGTCTTTGTCCAGCGCTGAAGCACAGAGGTTGGGAACCCCTCTCAGAAAACACAGTGTGGATCACTCTTCTTGCATAAACCCAGGAGGTTTCATCATTAGTCTCCCTGACCAATGATGGAAGGTTATTTGGGGAACTTATAACACACTCCCAATATAAATATCCCACTCCAAAAAAAAAAAAAAGGGTAGAGGAGAAACCCCCTACAAGAGAGGTATAGTGGCAGACAGTGAGAGCTTTCAAACAGACAAGTTCCAATTCGGTCAGAGCTTATGGATACAGATGCTGTGACATTAAGGAGCATGTTTTCCTTGTGCAAAGGTCTCCCTTATATGATGTTGGGGAACAGCTGGGCAGAATTCCTTAGACCATCTCTGAGAATTGAACCGGAGGGAAAACGTGCACCTGTTTTTTCCCATCTGATTGCCTGGTTTTGTGTGTTTTCAGCTAGGAAAGAAAACAGTGATTAGTATTGAGGTCTATGTCATTCATCCACACTAACTGAAACACCAGCTTAATTTTTTTAAAGAGTGTTTATATTCTTGCAAGGTTCTACAAAAGTAATTTTATGCTGTCACGACTGTCACGAGTTTCCAGTTGGAGAGCTTGCTGTGCTGCATCCTGCTTCTTCCCCACTATCTGGGCAGCAGGTGCCATGTCTAAGTGGAGTCCACTACAACATAAAGGCTTGAAAAAAAATGCCTAGTGGGCATGAAGAATAGTAAGAAACTACTAGAACTCACATTTGGGATGCCCCTGCTGAGAGATTTCAGATACAGAGTTGGGAATAGAAGTGCTGAGTAATAAAATGACTATTCCACAGTCACATGTGGTTAAAGCCCATCTGCTAGGAAAAAATTTCTGAGGCAYGTCACACTGATCTTTTTGGTAAGGGATTTAGCATCTGTCCCATTGTCTGTGTGAAGGAAAGAGACTCCCAGGACTGTGTGTGGTGACAGCAGTCAAAAGGAGCAAGACAAATGCATGGCTGAAACTTGCTAACTGGTAGTAAGCCGGTCGTCTTCATAGTTTCTAGCAGCCCAGGGTTTGCTCTCTAGTTGGCAAATGTATATACACTGTCTGTTTTTTCTTTGTTCTAGTTTTTCGTCGTTTTGCTGATAATTCTCCTGGCAGAGCTGATATTAGTCATTTTATTCTTTGTTTATATGGACAAGGTAAGCAAATATGCCTTATAGATTAATTATCTTTGTTAGCATGTAAACCAGGTTTAGTTTTTTGTTTGATGTTGTTTGAAGGTATTTGGGTTCTCCTTGATCTTCACTTAGGTGAAGGTTTAACCTTGAGATTTTGGCTGTCTCCTGTAAGCTGCTTCTGAAGGGGGAGGAGGAAGTGATGACAAGAGCAAGCAGAAGAGAAATTCCTGAAATAAAACCATGGTCCAGAGCCTTCCTTTTAGTCTTGTCCTGAAATCTTAGATAGCCTTCAACATGTTTGATGTCTGCAAGAAGCTGATCCTTTKGTAGTCCTGGGTTGGGGAAGGTCCTGCTTAAAACCAGTTTAACTTCTTACGGCCAACCCTTGGAACAGGACTGGAGGAGAGAGTATGGAATATTCACAGGTTATTCCAAATGCCACCGGTTGTCTCACTTGACTGGGCAGTCCCAGAGTTTGACAAGAGTGTAAAATGGATCAAGAGGCAGTTTCTCATAAAGCCCATCTGTAGAAATCTGCTGTCTCATCAAGACCAAGTGAAGTAGGCACAACCGGCTGGCCTGTCAGATACACAAGGCTGGAAAAGTGCCTGGGGATCTGGAGAGCTCTGCTAAACACAGGGCAGGACCTTACAGTATGAGTAGGTCCAGACTTACTTTAAAGTATCTCCTACCAGACTCTTATCTCTTCTCAGGTTGTCATTATGCTTGCTACTTTCACTGAGCTGATGTGAACTTCTGATTTTGATTGGGATGTRAAAAAGGGACGAAACAGGTCCTATAATATAGCTGACATTTATGCCAGGATCATAATCATTTCTCTGCTATGAGCTCACTACTGTCAGAGGAAAGGTGCATTCTCACCTGCATCCAGGGCTCTGGGCTCAGATTGAAATTTATATAAGAAATTAGACATCTCAGATCTCCTGTTAAGCATTCCAACTTTATCTTCTAAAGAARGAAGGACATTTGAAAATTATAAATCCTACCAGCTTGTTCCCCTAAGGAAAACAAAAAGAATGTTTTTTTCAATTGATTTTGTACTGGCTATCCACTATAGCCTGCCTGAACCCGTGCAAGAATAACTCCACTAAGGTTGGGATGCTGGGGCTCTGGTTTTGATATTAGCAAATGAAAGCAGGCTACAGGTTACAGGCAGGAGAGGCTCCTATGGGGTAATTTCTGGCAAGGCTACAGCAAGGTCAGCACATTGATGCTGTTCATGTTCAGCTACTTTGAATCAGATGATGACTCTATGATGGACTTCTAGCAGAACTCTTCTGTCTTAAGAGCATTAATCCACTGTTTTGCAATCTGAGGGAGAAACGGGGCCTTGGCAGGTGCTTAAAGGTCCCACTGACTTGTGAGAGTCTTGAAACTTTGCTACACACATTAAGTTTGTGGTGAGGGAGGGTAAGAGACAGATGTTCTATGTGTCTGTACCATTTGGTCCTTTCCTCTGAACAGCAGTGCATTGACTTCCTCTGTCTTTTACATGGTACAGGTCAGTGAGAGTGCAAAGAAGGATTTAAAGGAAGGTATGAAGTTATACAATTCAGAAAATAATATTGGACTGAAAAATGCTTGGAATATCATTCAAGCAGAGGTAAAATATTTTCTTTATAGTAAAAAAGTAACAATTTGGTCATAAAGGCCATGTTTTGGTCTTTGGGCTCATGTTTATGACAAGAAGACTAACATACCTAGGGTGTGGAGCCATTTATTTTCTTTGGTTTTGTGCTTTTCTTTGTGTTTTTAAGTATCTGCTTTAAGTGATCAGCAGCCACAGTACACCTTAAAACTAAAAAAGTGTTGTGGTGGCCTCTTTGAAAATACGAAGTAGTTTAGTTGAAGTTTGTTGTTGTGCGTGATTCGCAAGTTGTGCTAGTTTATATATTACTCCTTTACTTCTGCACAGATGAAATGCTGTGGTGTGAATGACTATACAGATTGGTACCCAGTGCTGGGAGAAAACATTGTTCCAGACCGATGYTGTATGGAAAACTCCCAAGACTGCGGACGGAACTCGACTGAATCAGTGTGGAGAACGGTAAGGCCCGCTTTGCCCAGGTCAAGTCTTTGATAGGGGTGGGAAGGAACAAAATAGAGGGACACATGAAAGAAAATGTGACCTTGGGGTTTCAACTTTCATCTTTCATTGTTTCAGGGATGTTATGAGAAAGTTATGAGCTGGTTTGATGACAATAAGCATGTCCTTGGTTCGATTGGGATGTGCGTCCTCATAATGCAGGTAATACTGGCATGATGTTTTTCAACATGGCTTTGATTTGCTGTCAACATTCTTGACTCTGCTGTGGGAAAGGTGATGCTCAGCTGCTCCGAGTTGGAATATTGTTTTCAAAATGTCAGATTTGTTTTATGGGTTCATTTAAGGCCAGTGCTGAGAAAGGGAGCAGGTCAGTAGTCAGTCCTGCAAAGAAGACGTGCTACACTAGGGTTTTGCCTTACCCATGTTTTGACTTCAGGGTACCTCGTTGGAGTTCCCAGATTAAGCCACTTCTTATGCTGTCCTTTCAGAAACTGGTTGATTTTTAATTTTGGAAGCAATTTCCAGAAAACATCAAACTGAGTCAAACCATGGCTGCTGAACTGAGTAGGCCAATGTGTTTAAAAAAAAAAAAGTGCAGAAGTATCATAATAAGCTATTAACGTTTTGGGTTCCTGATCCAGGGAAGTGGTCATGACACCAAGCTTGCCAACGTTCAAGCATTTGGACAATGCTCTCAGGCACATGGTGTGGTTTTTGGGTTGTCTGGTACAGGGTCAGGAGTTGATGATCCTTGTGGGTCCCTTTCCACTCAGGATATTCTATGGTTCTATCACTGCCATACTTTTAGGGGAAAATACCTGAATCTGATCTTTTCAGTCATGGTTATCTGGATAAACAAGCACAAGTTGCTGGGTCAAAGGGAAGAGTGACTTGCATTATTGATTCTGAAAATTTACTGCACATATGACAAAGAACTCTGAGACCTTTTATGCCTCAATCTGTGCTCTGACAGATGCAGCCCCAGACATGACTATGTGCCTGAACAACGTACATTCAAGTTTAATKCTCAGTGTTGAAGCTTGAGAAATATGGTTAGTGTAGAATGACTGTTCAAAACTACAGCTGGGCCATGAACACAGGTCAGCAGTGCAGTTTTGGCAGCCTTCCTATACTAAAGCCCATGTTGTTTGTTTTCCTTCAGATTCTTGGCATGGCCTTCTCTATGACACTATTCCAGCAGATTCACAGGACTGGCAAAAAATACGATGCCTAAAGCCTCTGGAACATTATCACATCAACCTTTCTGTCTCATTATAAAATGAACACAAGGAATGACTGCAAGGAGCATCACGCCGACTAGCCCTGCTGAGGGAATCCGTCCCATTGACAGATCCACTTCGTTGTTACTTGTCCAGTTATTATTACAACTTATTTGACTCTTCTTTTTTTTTTTTTTTTTTTTTTTTTTTCTGTTTCACATTTGCCATTTATTTGCCAAAGAGGGGGGAAACTCCCCAAACAAATGGATTTTCTACATGAAATCATAGATCCGCTCTAAGAATGTTTCTTAACTTAAGAAAATGTTTTGCTCTACTAATCCATGCTATATGTGCAAAAATTACGTGTGTTTGACTTCAAGGGAGAATTCTTCAAAGTCTTCCATTAGGTTTTCAACCCTTTTGTCCAATTTACTGGAAGACTCAGAAAAGCCACTCTAACTGAGAGTCCTAGGAATTGGAGCTGCTTTGCTTTGCAGCTTCTTGTACCTTACGGTGTATACTTTTTTATTATGATAATGATGATGATKATTATTATTATGATGGATATAGCTTAGAATTTAGTTGCCTGACTTATAACTTCTTACTGTTTTTGGTTTTACACATTTATTGTACATTAATTTGGGAACCACTGTGCGATCTCCAGAGGACATGTTTTTCAAAGTTGACAATAGGTGCGGGCAAAGAAATAACTTTTCTCAAGTCCATRAGAAGGCATCATTTATCTACCTTTATCAGGGCCTTGATGCCCTTGCTGTAACAAAGGTATTTCCTTTAAAATCAGAGTCTTTCCTCAGATGAAATGCAAAGCCTTCCCACTGGACCAGATGATGAGCTTCCTACTTCCRTGAGGCAAAGTTCCAATGCTTTACTCACCCAAAGCAGTGCCTGGCTGCTTTATGTCATGCTACTTTGAAAGCTAAAAATGCTGACTAAGCAAGTTACTGCAAGCACAAAGGAGAGAGATTGCAGTCTGACCTAYTGGCAGCAGACTTCACTGATTGTGTTGTCTGCTTCAAAAAGTTTGCCTAAGGCATGGCATGCTGCTGGATGTGACGGAAGGGGATGGCAATTTGATGGAACCGTTATCATGCCATGGCCTGTGTTGCAGGGATTTCCTCAGGCCAAAAACAGCTGTCTCCCTSAGCTAGAAAAGGTGGTTTGATTAAGGGTGACCAGATGATGCAGGAAAGGGACAATTTCCAGAACAGCACTCAGAGATGTTAGGTATTGTCACACCTTCAGAACAGAATTGGTTTTTGCTGATGGGTCGCCAAATTCATCCAGTGGCGTAGTTTACTCAATGCATATTTTTACCAACATTCCTGTTAGAAAACTTGAACATGTATTTCTCTGCTTTGAATGCTTCTTCGTTGCAAGGAGCCCCCACTCACCCATTGTTACAAGATTTTTGCTGTTTTGTGAAGGAAGAGGGAAAGGCTCAGGCAATGGAGGATGTTCTGATTAAACGTCAGTCTCAGCTCTTAAAGAAACACTGCTTTTTGCATGGACAGCATGCGGCCTTCAAAAGCGACCTTCAAAGGTTACCTCATCCAATGTCACTCTCAAAGAGATATTGACACATATTGAGAGATGGGGTTCACTATGACATTATTGGGCTGAGTTTCAGAAGCTGTTGAAGATGGGGATTTTGTGCCTTTCAGAGCTATGCCATGTCAAACTACTCCTCTGGTAAACAAGTTTCTATTAATGTCCAGTTTGAATATTCATACTTTAGGCTCTAAAAARATACCATTTTCATTGTATCATTCAGCCTGTCTTTTCCTTGCAGGCTGAAATAACTGTTGAGCCACTTCGTATCTGGGARGTTTCAGTCCCCTGTTCATCTTCCTGATAAGCCCTGCATGCATCTGTACATCTGGCAGCAATAMTGTTTTGTGTGACCTACGTGTCACTTTTTTGAGTTCCTATGAAATCAGTGTGACAGGAAGGAGTGTGAATGTGTGGGAGATAGGGATGAATTTGGGTGTTGCAGTGAAGAAGRCTACTATTCTTAGAGCGCAGCCCTTGCCCATATGAGCACAATGACTTAAGTTTCACAGGGCTCTAGTTTCCCGCTGAAGCAGACAAGGCCATATGGGTTCAGCTATTTGGATAACCTTTGAAGGAGTCAGGGAAGAGGCAGAGGGAAAGCACAGAAACTGAATCCAGTTTTACTTCCATTTCTAACAAAAATTGGGACCAGGAGCATCTGAGCCTCACTGGAGATGGTTTTTCCATGTTGAAGACGGGGCTCTGATGCCCAGTGTATCTGCTGCTACATGTAAGACTGTATCCAAAGTTGCTAAGATGGGTTCCCATTTTTGCAAGAGAAGACAGGATGGTTTTCGTCTGGTGGCTCCACTGCTYTCTCCCTTTGGTGCTTAGCTTTCTCTAGCTTTTCTGGTGCTCAAAACGAGCCAGGTGCAGGGCTGAGTAGGAGCATCATCTCCTTCCTTTTGGGTCGCACAGTGGTACCTGCCACATCTTAAATTTTAATCTGCAGTCAGTTTTTGTACAAAAATGGTAAAATATATTAGTGAAAGTAATAAGGAAATAAAAAATGTTTATGAGTAACTCAGAGATGAAATGTGTAGTTGCAAACTCAGCTACTTTGCCTTCCATCCAAACTTATTTTTCTAGAATGCTTCATTCCATTTCACGATCTAGCAGCATAGATCCTGAAATCTTTTTTTTAATGACTACTTTAGGCATTTTAAGCACAGTATTAAGTGAGATAGTTACATGAGCTTCATGTATTCATCTCTTTGAAGCCACCTACAGGAGAGGAGTGAAAAGCAGGATTGATTTGTGTCTCTAGCTGACTCTCTGATGTGGGAGGTGATGACAGACATCCTCAAAGAAGCAGAAAGGCAATACCACTTACCAGGCATCAAAAAACAGCTCTGGAAAGTGTGGGGCTGCAGCAGTCAGTTTGTCAGAGAAGGCACCRATTGTCCTGTAAACTGGTTAAAGGGAGCTTTGGCTCATGTATGTATGCACTTTTTTTTGCTTATGCTGGTGGGTGGCTGTCTATGTGTTTTCCCAAAATGTCACTCTGATTATTTAACTATAAGTTTTTAGCATGTTTTTAAATAAAAACTGATACTGAGTAAAAGTATCTTTAATATACACAAATACTGATTTGTATAAATGCATACCTCCCTGTATCTCTAATTCATGAAAGCACAGTTCAAGTCTGTGAAAGTGCTGTTTCTCTGAGTATTCCTGCAGACTGTAGCATACCTGCTGTCTTACTGTCCTTCATGCTCGGGAGCTGCCATAGAACTTACGCAGAGACAAAACAGGAGAACTGCTGGAAGAACCTCTACTTGAAAGCTGAGGAAGTGTTAGCAGTGAATTCTGCTCACTCCTGGTCGTACCAAGGCTGTTTGTTACAGGAAGCCCAGGTGGAAGGTGCTCAAAAGAAGTGCCCAGAGCTAAGTGGCATGTAAAATGCTAAAAGACAGTGACATAAATGTCTCCAAGATAACAGAAGATGCCTTGGATGTGTCACACATTGAGTTCCTGGACTATGGCTATGTTAGGCCAACTCTCCTGTCCTGTGTCCACCTGTTTCATTTCTGTGCATGAAATACAAGCTCACACACAGGGAGGTGCAAGCACAGAAGGCAGCCAGAATGATCCTCATAGTCTTTAGTGGGTGATGTACTGGTCAGGCACAGAAAAGGCAAGGAGGAAAATGGTGTTTTCCCTGCAGATGGTTCTTGGGAGCAGCATGGAATAGGCCACACATAATTCTGATATAACTTTTTTCTGTAAGTTGAGCAGCTTCATCCTGTAGCTGGCATGGGGAAACCTGGAGATGTTTGCCTCTGGGCTAGCCATCTGTTGTGCAGTAGAGAGTAGACACTAAGAAACAACATGCCATTCCCACCGGGTGATGTTTGCACCAGTGTTTCTTCTATGCAATACCTACTTTCGCCTTTATATAAAAGATTTTTACTAGGATGATATAAAAATAAAGGATTTTTTAAAAGGTGCCTCTTTCAGCTCATTTGTCTCCTAACTCCACCACCAAAAAAAAAAAAAAAAAAAAAAAAAAAAAAAAAAAAAAAAAAAAAAAGACCAAAAAAATTTCCAAAAGGTGAGTCATGGAGATCTATTCCAGTTCTACTGCAGTTGAAATCCAGAGCTCTTGAAGCTGTTTCAATTGTGAAAAGATTCCTCTCCCCTTCCTCCACCCCACCTCCCCCAGTCTTCTCTCATCCTTCAAAACAATAGTGAGACAGAAAAAGGTGTGAAAACCCCAAATGCGGGAAAAATGGTTTTGAGAGCCTGATACACCAAAGAGATTGGAAGTGCCTCAGAGAACACAGAATAGCTGAAGAGAGGGCAAAATAATACAGAGCTTGAAAGACATCCGGAAGACACTGAGAAATTTCAGACAAAACATGAACTTTCATTAACACTCAGCTAGATTACAGAATAGCCCTCCAAATGCAGGAAAGTAGAAGATGGGCTGAAAGATCCCCAGATGAAACAGTGGAGCCAAGCAGAAGTGAACAAAGCAACAGAAACTCTGAAAGAGATTCCAAGTGCATAAACTAGCCTCAGGGAAGGAAAGAAAACCTGTAAGTKCTCAAGGTAACAAAATGCAGCAGAGTCAAAGAGGCCAAGAAAGAAAGAGATAAGGCAAAGGACCCCCTRGAGAACACAAAAGAGGCTCAGTGATAACAAGAAGGTATCAGAGCTATTAAAGGAGCTCCAGACTAGTCAGTAGTAACAAGAGTGGCCTCAAGAGAAGATCAAAAAATTTTWAAAAAAGGAGAAAGATTGAAAGTGCCACAAAGAGTAGCATCAAATAAGGGAAGATGAGCTAGAATCTGTAAAAGACTCAGAGAACACAAAGTGGCCTCAAAGAGGCAAAGGAACCAGCAGAAAGCCTGAAATAACCATGATGAACACACAAGAGACTTTGACAGTAACAAGAAAATATCAGAAATTCTGAAGGTGCTCAAGGAGTGTATGCCTGCAGCTGCTAAGAGAGGAGAGAGGCTAAAAGAGCATCAGARAATAGCCTTGGAGAAGAAAAGAAACAAGCAGGAAGGCTGAAAAAGTCCCAGGAGAAAGAAAARTAGCTTCTGAGATGCCATGAACCTTGAAGGAAGACTAAAACAGCCCCAGAAAATTTCAAACTTCCAAAGAAGGGGCTGAGGGGTGAGTGAGATATGAAACAAGCAGAAAGACTGAAAGTGCTCTACAGTCACCTCAATGAGAGGAAGGAAGAAACTGAAAGGCAGCCGTAGTAGCTTTGGAGAGGTTAGGGTAGAAGTGGAGAGGTTGGGAGAGTCCCAGAGAACAGAGTAGCCTTGCAGAGCCTGAGAGATTAGAAGAGAGCCTGAAA
Source organism: Malurus melanocephalus (assembly GCF_030028575.1). Lineage (NCBI taxonomy): Eukaryota > Metazoa > Chordata > Aves > Passeriformes > Maluridae > Malurus > Malurus melanocephalus. The sequence continues at coordinate 239,604 of NW_026623491.1, read as the reverse complement.
GAACCCCAGAGAAGAAAGTAGCAWAAAGCCTGCAAATGTGAAGGATAACAAAGTTTAGTCTCAGAAAGGTGGAAAAAAATAGGCAAGCAAGAAAACCCAGAGATCCTACAGTAGCCTTGGAGAAGTGAGAAAATACAGCAGAAAGACTGAAAGAATGCTGAGAGAACAGAGARCAGCTTCACAGAGACTAAGAAAAAAAGCACGTTAGAAGAGTCCAAGGAGGACATAGTGGAGGCCCACAAAACTAGGAGAGACACTACAACAACCCCACTGCATGCAGAGTATCTTTAGGGCAAGCTTTCCCAGCTAGGCTGGAAAGCCTGGTGGAAAATGTGCTCTCATCCTTGTTCCTCAAAGCAGGGCTTTATTGCCATGAAAGCCAAAGCTCTGTCTACAGCACAGACTTGGGGTCTCTCCTGCCCAAGCCTTTCCTTCCCACTGGCAGGACCCAGGGGAACAGCACTTGGGCTCCAGYGCCCTGTAGCCACCCTTGGTTTGTCTAAGGTAACGCTGGTACACACGTGGAGGAGCAGCCAAAGTCCAAACATGCCTTGGTGGTCTCTGTAACAGCCCTGAGTCCAACCTCCCTGCAATCTGCAGGGCATGTGAGGTACAAATAAGGCCAGGAGATGGGTGTCTCTGTACCCTCCAGAAGGAAGTCTCCAAGCAGTGTTCCAGACTGGCTCAGGCGTGGTCCAGGTTCAGCTGGCTGTGGTGCATCCCTTGGCAATTCACAGCATCCTGAGCTAAACAGTGGGGCGGTGAGTGCATGGATTACAGCAGATGTGGGGATGCATGTGTGTGTGCACACGTGAGTATGGGAATGTGCTGTAGCTGTGGGGAAACCCAACTCTCTGTACACCAGACAGACTCTGGAGATTTTATTTTCTCTTTTTTTTTTGTGGCAGGTTGACCCCTCACCCATAGCTAAGCACCACATGGTGTCTCAATTACTCTCTCCAGAAAACTACAGCAGAATGGGGAGAGCAAAAGTGAGAAAACTCGCAGGTTGAGATAAATATAGTTTAGTAACTGAAGGAAGGAGGAAGGGGAAAAAAACAGTGATGCAAAAGCAGACTGATGTCCAGTCAGTCTCTGAGCAATGGCTGCCTTCCCAAAATCTCTATTTCTGTTACTCTGAATATCACAGAGCATACAATACCATATGGATCYGTTTAGGTCAGCTGTCCTGCTTGTGTCACCTCCAAATTCTCAGATATCCCTGAGGGGGGCTGAGTGGGAGTAAGAGAAAGCCTTTATGCTGTGCAAGCAGTGCTCAGTAATAGCCAGAACACAGGTATGTTATCAGGGCTGCTTTARTCACAAATCCCAAATGCAGCATCATACAGTCTGCTACAAAGAAAATTAACTCTATCTCAGACAGACCCCAGCATACTTTTAAACATCACTTGAGTGCTGGTGGATGGAGACATCATGAGGATCTGGAGAGACGTGGAATGTAATTTTGCCTCTTCTTACAAACAACTATCCTCTCCAGACCTCCCAGACAACCACAGTCTCCCAGCACACAGTTTGCAGTGTGACAGTGTCTCCAATCATCCCAGTCTTGCTCACTGCATTCCCCAGACACACAAGCAACTACTGATAGTTGTTTGTGCTGCCTAATGTAACTGGGCACAAAAGTACTCTGCAAATGCTTTTCTCTTCTCAGAGATAATCCAGTCTAGCAAAGTGAGCAAAGATGGACAAGCCATTCCCTACACAAGTGTTATTCACTAGGAGGTGRGGTGGACAGGGATGCCACATCCAGTCATTGAACCAGATTGCAAGTAATCCCTGCATCCTGTCTTAGGTTACAATGAATGGTGGGAGAGGAGTGCATCAGGCTATAGATAAGTATTTTCTTCTCTGTCTGGAGAACTAATGTGTATATTGAACTCTCAGGCTGATAGAGTCCCCTGCAGGCATACAGAGAAAGACTATGAGTACTCCACATGGTAAGGTGTGGTTGGAGAATGAAATGTTACAATTTATGGCTTAAACAACTTCATGAAAGACTTTTGCCTACTAGAGCAAAAYTGTACAAAAGCTGCAAGAAGACCGTCAAGACCCTGAATGGGGCCCTGAACTACATTGCTCACTGCCCGTTGATGAAGATAAGATAAAGTAACAACTCAGGGCTGGGGGAGAAGAATACATTCACAGAGGGTTCAAGCTTAGCAACTTCGGGGTGRAGACCATGACCCCAGGGCTATCAGCTGCCAGGCTTGCACAGACTGACATCAAAGAGTGGTGGAATCACTTGAACAAATCCTGCAAAAAGCCTGACCTTTATTTAAAATACATCAGGCAGTAACAATATATATAGATAATTCAAAGTCGCCCATGTTATACATACAGCACTGACATATTTTCAATCAAAAAAATAAAAAGTTCAACAGACATTCAGCACCTGAGGCAGTAGCAGAAGAATCCTCCCTTGCTTCTAATCTCTGTTTAGATCCATAAAGCAAGTCAGCACAGGCAGGATACATCCCAACAAACTTCATGYGCTTTCTAACAATGTTGATACAAATAACACGCTTGAAAGAAGGTTCTACTTCCAGAAAACTCCGTTCGTTATTCCAGAAACATTATGTTCATGCCACTGAAATGCCTCCAGTTATTTACCACAGGCTGCTTGACTTTTCAGCTCAGAAAGATATTGTTTTCTAACTCAGTATTCAGAGGCAAGGTCAGCAACGTCAGAATCTGTATGCACATGCTGTTGGACACTCCCTTGGAATTGGAGAAATTCATTGTTTTCACTCCAACTGTGTTGTTCTTGGCATGCTGCTCAATGAAAATCCTTCACTGCAGGATGTGCTGCAATGACTGCACACATGTATAAAGACTGCCTATGTTTTGGAAGTTATCAGTGGCTGACTGCAGAGCACTATAGCAGGTGTCACTGCCAGCTTCTCCACTCAGCAGATCCCCTCCTAGACTGTCTGCACCAAAGGGCTGGGGTGATCTACACTCAGCACTGTCTTCTCTTACTAACTGGTCCTAGAGCTGTTGGAGGTGTTTCAGAYCTCTGTTGTGGCATAAAGCTGCTCATGGGCCCTGAGTGCCTGCAGCAGCCACTTGCTGCTGCCCTCTTTGTGCTGTGTGACCTACACCATGCACAGTGTGATGGTCGCATCTGCTGCCATTCCTGGCACCAGGGTGGCATCAAGCCTTTAAAATGCTGTGCATGCAGAAATGGATGCAGGCACTGGCTCCAGGATATGTGTGCTTCACAGGAAGATGACAGGCTGTTTTATTACRAAATTACAAATAATTACCGAAATTATTCCTTGGTAAAGCAGAATGCTGTTGCTATCCAGGCCAAAAATCAAAAGAATTGAAATGCCAAGTGGTGGGGTAGAGAGCAGTGTCGGGACTGTCATGCCTCTGGTATCACAAAGGACTGGTATTGGTACAGGAACTAGGATTGGGACTGTTACTGGTACTAGTACTAGAACTGGAACTGGGACTGGGACTGGAACTGGGCCTGATACTCACACAGATACGGGGACAGGTACCTGAACAGGTGTTGGTACCAGAAGTGGGACTGGGACTGGTGCTGGTGGTGTTAGTGCTTGGACTGGTACTGAACTGTGCCTCGTACTGGTATTCGTAATGGTACGGTACTCGGACTGTTTTTGGAATTGGGACTGGTGCCAGAACTGGGACTGGGCCTGGTACAGGTACTGGGACTGGAACTGGCATTGAACTGGTATTGGTACTGGCACTGGGCCTCGTACTCGTACGGGTACCGGTACAGGTACTGGGACTGTTCTTGGCACTGGCACTGGTGCTGGAACTGTCGCTGTGACCGGGCCTGGCCCGGTACCGCTGTCAGTGCTGACACTGTGGGACGAGCACCACCACAGCTCCAGCTCTCAGGCCCTGTCCGCGCCTGCCCCGCGTCACGGCACAGCTCCGCCCCCGCTCCCGCTCCCGCCCCGCCCCCGCGGTCATTTGCATGCCCGCCCCCGACGGGCCAATGGGGCGCGGCCGCCGCGGCGCTGGCCCCGCCCTTCGCGGCCGCCGGTAACGGAAGCGCCGGGAGCGGAGCGGGCCCCGAACGGGGACAGCAGCGACCATCGGAACTGCATC
>NW_026623491.1:204886-235294 GCF_030028575.1 Malurus melanocephalus | reverse complement strand
CGCGCTGCCAGGTGGGGCAAGGGGGTGGGAGGCGGCGGCCGCTCTGCGTGTGCGAGCGGCCCGCGGTCCCGATGAAGGGGTAGTGCTTCTGTGCTTGGCTCGGTCGCCGGGCCGTGCCCTTGAGCGCCAATGGATTCAGCTATGGAGGGTTCGGTTACGGGTGTGATTGCGACGGTGGCCCCCGGCAGCACGGAGAGGGTGCGTGGGGGCGCAGGTGGGAAGGGCATTGTCATTTCACCGTATGTCCCGTACTGGTGCTAATGCTGTTCCTCCTCCTCGCCTCTCCCAAGCCCTGCGGGCTCAGCTCAGGCAAGTCTCCCAATCAGGTGTCGTGTTCTCTAAGGAAGAGCCAGATTCCCTTAGCACTGCCTGTGTTCCCAGCAGGGTACTGTGCCAAATCGATGTTTGCAGGTAGAAGAGGCTTTGGCCATAAAGCACGATATGCCAAGTGAAGCAGAGGGCACAGGAATCCGGACAGAGTAGGCCATTGGGATTCTGCTGTGTTTTTTATCATGCGRGTGGTGAGACCCTGGCACAGGTTGCMCAGAGAAGCTGTGGATGTCCCATCCCTGGAARWGTTCAAGGCCARGTTGGATGGGCTTGGAGCAACCTGGTCGGTCTAGTGGAAGGTGTCGCTGCCCATGGCAGGGAGATTGAAACTAGATGATCAAAGTCCCCTACTAACCCAAAGCATTCTGTTACTCTACACACTGTAAAGCACGTATATCAGTCAAACATAAAGTACTTCTGGAAATAAGAGGAAATGCATTGCCAGTAGTTGTAAAGCCATTCAGTCACAGTGCACAGCAAGTGCTCTTCCTGTTTAGGAGGATGTTTTTCCTGAGTAATTTACTTTGAGCTGTTCTGGTAACTCCTGCACCAGTGGAAACAGTGCTCGTAATGGGAGTTGAGAGGCTTTCTCAAAATGCTACCAGATGCTTATAAGAAGTGTGCATTTGATTTTGCATTAATGAGTAATTCCTTCAAACATTTTGGATTTGTGTYACCTTTCAGAACAGCTCTCTTGTTTTTATGGCTTTACACATTCATGCCTTCAGGTCTTTCTTCCATACTTCTAAAGTATCCTGGAATTTGCCTGCTTAYCCCAGACTCTGTGATTAGGGTAATATATGTGGATTGAATGTAAGATTTTTGATAGTCATGGGTATAACTGTCTCCTTAGTAAAAGGTTTATTCTGGAGGCTGAGTTGCCCCTGGAGGACTCATAGGTGTGTTGACAGGCACAGATAATAATGTCTTCTGTGCTTGTAAAGGCATGTCCTCTTGTTCAAAAGGCATTATTGATTTGATTGATTGGAGTCAAGGCCCTGAACTGGTGCTGGGAGGGGACTGAGGTCTGGCCATCATAATGGGAACATGAGGAAACAAAACATTACCAAGAAAAGCTTGAATTGCTTTCCTCTGCTTTAAAGAAGTGCAGACTGTCTCTGCATTCTCTCAGTAGGATAGAATATAGCCAAATACTTATCTGAGAGAAAGAATGAAGTTGAAGGTGAAAGATTTTCATCAAAAGGTGTTGGCCAGTTGTGCTTGTAACACCAAGTGAATGTAGGCTCTGTGGCTATATTGTTGTGGATAATGGAAAAKATATTGACAGATGCCATGTAAGAGAATGGTTTTCTATCTCTTTCAAAATATTTTTTCTGTGCAGTGCTGCTAGAACATGAGGCAGCAATCTTTTGTGCAGTGCTGCTAGAACTTGAGGCAGCAATCTATGCATGGAGCCTTGGCTAGGCTTCCATTTTCACTGAAGTAAGCTTGTGCTCAGATTCTGCAATTTGGTGATGTTTTGGAGATCCACTTATGATTACCCTGATCTCTAAGCATCTAGAGATTTTTGTAACCCTCTCAAGCTTTTGATGACAGAATACAGTCTCTAGCTATTACTGATGTCCTAGGACTTTAGCTTCTATATTTTTCATGTATCTGTAATCCTGTAGTTCTTCAGGGTCTAACTCTAGACTCTATATTCATTTACAGTTCTAAGCCACCGTTCTCCCATTTTCAGACAAAACAATTTCTCTCTAGGCTCAAAACTCAAGGACACCTTACCGTCTCAGGCCTCAGGATATGTAAACAGCAGTGTATTGGGGAGAGCAAACTTGGAGTAAAGTACTTCATTACCTGAAGCTGTAATTGGAGGATTAATCCCTGATATGCAAATGGACTTACAAAGTATGAAAAACCCATGACCTGCTGTCCATTTTTGGGTGTAGACCCTGGGTAGGCTGTGACTGCCCTAAATGCACCTGAAGGCCCTTCAAGATTGGGCATCATTACCACAAAAAGGTTTCTCAGATTTTTTTTTCAAGCAACTGCAGCAGGCTAATGTGGGAAAAATGGACGGTGAAGGGTAGTGCGAGAAGTGCCTCCTGCTCTCAACTGCTGCCCCAGTAGCACTGGCCAGAAGGGGGATGCCCACTTTTACTCTCCAGTGTTTGTCTTCTTCAGGTCTCTATTTTTTTCTGGGTTGAAGTGACCAGGAAACAACTGAGGCATCCAGGAYGCTAACTGCACATTGTTTGACTTGTGCTGGAGAGTGTTATTTCACTTCTTGGAAAAAAAAGTGAACTTGACTACATATGTGGGAACAGTGCCAAAGTGTTTTGATTAAACAGAGTGGATGRATTGCTGCTGATGTTTTCTGGGAGTGGGGCAAGCTTCTTTTTTGAAAGATTCCCTGAAACTTACTCAGAATTTTGCTTGGGTAGGTTGTTGTAGAAAGCTGACATGTTAGGAAATGAAAGTTTCAAGTACAGGTGAGCACTTTCAGAGTTTTCAGAATTTTATTGACAAATGAAGAATTACCTGAAATCTGTCAGGTACTGTTCTTCTAAAGGTATTCTGCCATAGCTCTTGGTAGACTTACACTTGTCTAGCTGCTTCTTGAACTTCCATAAATTTGCAGCATCCACACCATACCATGAGAAGAAATTCCATATGTTGCCGTCTGGTTCATGAAGGTTTTYGTTTACTTACTTTGACATGTGCAACCTTGGATAGATGTCTCCTCCATATGTCAGAAGAAAATAATGGTTCTTTATTCCCTACTTGGTTTTGTTATGATTTTGTAGACCTCTGCTATATCCTTTCCTCAGTTCTTTCTCTTCTCCCGAAAGAACCCCAACTATGATGGTGTTTGCTTGTGTGGGAGCCACTCTGGCTTTCAGTGTGAAAACCTTCTCTGTAAATACAAGTAGAGAGTACTGGGAATTTTACTGTGTCATTTTTAAGTGGGTTGCATTAGGGGGAAAACTTCTTCATGCAGTGTGGAGGAATAATGTACTGTGGGCTTGTACAGTTAAATTGTATTCTTTGACTTAGTTTTAATTTATTTTCTTACTACTTTTGATATCCAGTTTGGTTTGTTCACTGCTGGTGAGTAGATGTTTCCATCATCAAGCTGTTGGATGTAACCCCAACACCTCATTCCTGAGTAGTATAAATGAAGATAAATGAAAATGTTGTATATTTCTGAGTGGCCTTGGTCCTACAACCATCAATATGAAATTTAGCRCCTCTCTTTGATATGATWAAGCCTGTAGCTCTTGCCTTTACTGGCACACTTTACAGATAATTAAGAGAATTTTAAAAATGTTTAACTAACTTAAAGGATAATATGGATAAGTAGCAAATTGACAATTTTTCTCAGGAAAGGAAAAAACAATCTGTCTTCAGCCTGTCAGGATTTTTTTTGGTAGTTATTGTAAATATACTATACTTTGCTTTTTATTCTAAAGTTCTCTTTTTTTTGTGTGTGTGTATGTGTGCAAATGTTTCAGGAAATGCTTCAAGTACCATCAGAAGATGTGTTTCCCAAGATGGAAAGTTCAGTTGAAGAGATGGATACCTCTGATACCCAGTGGGGCTGGTTTTATTTGGCTGAGTGTGGTAAATGGCAYATGTTTCAGGTAAATACCCATGAAGTTCTGTTGGCTCTGATAGATTCCATATATCAAATTGCCTATTGCTGAATTTGTCTAAATTTGCTTTTTCTTTTATTTTGAAGACCGACTCAAACAGTCATTGCTCAATTAGCAGTGAAGATATTGAAAGGAGTTTCCGAACAAACCCCCATGGTTCTCTATCTTTTACAACTGCAAAGTTTAACTACACGCTGGACTTTTCGGGTATGTATCTTTCCATACAGTAAATTCAAATAACACAAGGTGTCAGATACACCAGTGCATTTGTTCATTCAGCAGGTTATTGTCCTCATATCTGGTGCTAAAACATGTGACTGTGAATGTCTTCTTTACTGAAAGTACCTAGGAGTTTTTAGAAACAGCTTCCCTGTTAGATATTTTTGTGTAGTTTATTAATAAAGTAGCATATCTTGTTTAATAGCACTCAGTCATGTTCCTGCTGCTTGCTTCAGCTGCCGGTGGCATGTAGGATACATCTGTTGAACTGAGAGGTTTGAACCTTTTTTCTTTAATGTGCAACTGTCTGTAATGTCTGTAAGCTTGGCAAACCTTTTCCATTCAGTCTGTATAAGAAGCATTGCTATGAAGGAAGCTTTCTGCAAAATACTTCATCGGAGTGATTTCATAATTGAGCAGGTAGTTGAAGCCAGTTCTGTTCTCTGAATAACAAGGAGATAGGCAAACGGATTTTCTGGTAGATTGTAAAGATCTCACTTAATGCTGTTCTTGTAAATTAGAGAACATTACAGGTTTCCAATGTATGTAACAAATTATAAATGCAATCTATTCTTTGTTAAAAGGTRTGTTCTAATAACGGTTTGTTTGTTTTTCTTTTTATAGATTGTTTATTTTCTGATTAAATTGCAAAACAGCTATATGCTTAAATACAGGAAACTAAGGAAATAAATACATATTCCAATATACTCCAATATTCCAATATATTTCAAATACAGAAAGTGGGGACTGAGTAAAACCTCAGTGTACTGGCAGTAAAGTGGTATCTAACAATACGAGGAGTTTTATGCTTGACTGTTTATAAAAGACTGTGTTTTGCATCCACAATAAAAAGACTAAATACAAATGTTAAAGAACAGTTTTTGTGTTATTGTCTGTAGGTCATGAATGGCTTACATTAGGGATAGTATGTTCTTCGTCATCCCATTAAAGTCAGTGGAACTTTCGCCTGTGATTTAATGTGTCTGAATGTTAGATGGATATTTTAAATATAAATGTTTTGTGTATGTTATATTTGCCCATTTTGCCACGTCATATAAATGGCAATGCATTTAGAAATGTTATTTTGAAAATGTTACTTTGTTACTTGTTGAAATAGGAATGCTGTCAAGTAACTTAGGGTGTAGTAACATTATTTTTAAAAAAAGAAAAATGTTTCATATGCTGTAGATGAATTCACAAAACTTTCATCCTAATTTTTGTTTTATGCTCAGTGATGAAGCAAATCAACCTAACTACCCTTAAGCAACGTCCAATAAAGCGAGCTCCCTTTGCTATCAATTCATTCAGGTAAGGAAATAAGAGGAAGACTCCTTCTTTTTATTTTATTCCTGATTCCTTCAAGCAAAATGAAACAAATTGTTTTATCTTTATTGTTTATATTTATAGCTTTTGGAGTCACTTGCTCTGAATACCTGTTGAATCAGAATTGCTGCAGAGAAACAGCACCAAAAAATTGAGTAGTTTGTTCTGTTGACTTCATATATGACTTAGAAATATTATTGTAACAGCAAAAAAAGATTGAGATATATTTGAGTTATATTTGCCTATGTTTTAGTAATTTACTCTAAAATGATTTAGACTTAAAAAACTTATGTTGTAGCAATTCTTTTATGAGCCTAATTGCTTTAGATTGTCAGTTTCTCACCATTTGATCRGACATTAGCTGTAAAGCTGTGCTAATGTAAATCTGGTACTCAYTGAACAATGAATTGAGCTATGCAGTGCTACTGCCACAGGTGAAATTGAGTACATGGGATATGTAGTGTTTTTTTCCCAAATAGTTTCTGAGAAAAATTATAGTTCTGAATTGTAGTATGGTTTTGCATTCAAAAAGAAATTTGTCACAAGAAATGTAGTAGCARTCTGTTTACACTGACTTTCATGAAGACCTGTTTTTTGAAGTGTCAGCATTTTTTCACTAGATATTTTCTAAATAGTGCATACAATGATGTGGCAATTTACTTTTTTTTCCCTTGAATAATTGCATTCAGTGCTCTTATTTCTRTRTGATGGCATTCTTTACTTTCAGRAGATTCCTTCTTTTAGTCCCAGTTTTAAGGCTTAAGAGCTTCTATGTATGTAGTGTGTATGCTTTAATCACTCTTTTTTAGTAGCTCTGTATAAACTTCATGGGGTTTGGTTTTTTTTGCATACTGTGTTGTTTGSAGCAGGAGTTTTGACAGGAAAAAAATGCCTCATGTCTTTCAAGTGATGTGTTTTTACCTTTTTTGTTTGAAGTTTCATCTGTGAAAATGAGGCTATCCCTATGCCTTCACACTGGGAGAATGTAAATACTGAGGAGCCATATCAGGTAAGAGTTGGTATGCAAGTTGGTCAAAAATATGTGACAATGAAATAATGCATCGAATTGAAATCGTACTAACCTCTTTTTTTCCAGCTTATTCCATTGCAAAAGAAAACAAATGAATATAATGAAGTTTCTAGTCTCTTTGGAAAAACAATGGATAGCCACCGAATTAAAAGAATTAAGAGAATACAAAATCTAGACTTGTGGGAGTTTTTTTGCAGGTGAGATTATTTCTAAACCCAACAGTTTTAGGATTGTTAATGGAGAAAAATTTAAGTCATGCTGCAGAAATATGTTTTATTGTTTTTATTATTAATGAAGAATTTTGTTACTTTTTAACTTAAAAAAAWTTTCTTATTTGTCATTTCTCTCTATTCCAAATTTAATTTTCAAGACTCTGTAGCTTCTACTGGTGCAGAAATGTAATACTTGTAGAAATGCATTAGATAAAGGTGTAGCACAGATAATGTATTAAAGACGTTCAGAATATGTGTGGTAGATGCCCATGATCCTTACARTGAAGCAAGGAGAAACAAAAATTAGCTTTTTGTAAAATGATTCCTTGAGAGACTTGTTTTATTTTAATTTTTACTGAACAAAGCAAATGAATATTTCTGTCTGGTTGAATTTTCCAACTTTGTGAAGCGTAGGACAGAACTATGTGTCCAATTAACACATATTCATGTAATTTCTCTTAAGGGTAATGTACTACAAAACCTTGTTCTAAGTTCTTGGCTTTTCCCTCTTCATATTGTGTTGGCCTGAAAGAAGTAGGAAGTGCCCAATTTGGTGTCCACTTTATTTTGTACTATCAGTCTTGAGCAGTTGTACTTGACAAAAGCTATTTGTGTATTTCGTAGGAAGGAGTAAATATCAGAAGGCTTAAAGATGTTTTGCACTAATAAAATCATCTAGACTAAGTTAAGTTGTGAGGAAATAACTAACCAGATGTATATTAAAATTTTGCATAAGTTGCTTGATTTTTTTAAGGTATGTAATTTATTGTTAATTTAAAGCTATGTCATTGACATGTATGATTAAGTGAATTTCCTTATACATGTTAATGGTTAAGAGAGTTATCCTACTTTTAGTTAAGTTTCTTTTATTCTTGGAGGAGTAAGGAAGGGGGTCAGCAGAACTGCTGCCTTGGACTTCCAGAGGTCAGACTTTGGATTATTCAGGAGACTGTTTGACAGAGTCCCTTGTGAGGCAGTCCTGAAGGCCAGAGGAGTGCAGGAAAACTGGACACTCTTCAAGAGAGAAATCCTAAAGGCTCTGGAGCAGGCTGTCCCTGTGTGCTGAAAGACAGGCAATTGAGGAATAAGATCAGCCTGGCCAAACAAAGAACTTTGGCTGGAATTCAGAGGAAAAAGAGAGTTTATGACCTTTGGAGGAAGGGACAGGCAACTTAGCAGGATTTTAAAAGATGTGATGTTTTGCAGGCAGGAAATTAGAAGGACCAAAGCCCARCTAGAACCTAATTTGGCCACTGCTGTAAAAGACGATAAAATACTTACTTTAAAATAGATCAGCAACAAAAGGAGGGCTATGGAGAATCTCCAYCCTTTACTGGATGTGGGGAAAACGTAGTGACAAAGGATGAGGAAAAGGCTGARGTATTTAAAAACTGAGGCAAAAAAGGGCTTTAACAGTAAGATCAGTTATTGTCTGGGCACCCCAGACCCTGAGCAGGGAGCAAAATAATTCTCCCATTTCAAGGAAAAATGGAACCTGCTGCACCACACAAGTCTATGGGAATGGATGGGATCCACTGGAGGGTACCAAGGGAGCTGGTGAAATGCTCACTGAGCCACGTTCAACCCTTTACCAGCAGTCCTGGCTCACTGGGGAGGTCTCAGTGGTGAGCAAATGTGATACCCATCCACAGGAAAGGTTGGAAGGAGGATCCAGAGAACTACAGACCTGTCAGGCTGACCTCAGTGCCAGGGAAGGTCACKGAACAGCTCATCCTTAGTGCCATCATGTGGCATATGTAGGACAACCAGGGGATCAGGTMCAGCCAGGATAAGTTTAGGAAAGGCAGGTCCTGCTTGACCAACCTCACCTCCTTCTATGACAGAGTGATCCACTAAGTGGATGAGGGAAGTGATGCAGATATTTTTTACTTGGGCTTCAGTAAATCCTTCARCATTGTTTCCCACAACATTCTCCTAGAGAAACTGGCTGCTCATGGCATGGATAGGTGCAGTGTTTGCTGGGTAAAAAACTCTCTGGATGACCAGGCCTAGGGAGTGCTGCTGGATGGAGTTAGATCCAGCTGGTGGCTGGTCACAGGGTGTGTYCCCCAGGGCTCACTGCTGGGGCCAGTCCTGTTTAATATSTTTATCCATGGTCTGGACAAGGGGATGGAGGAGACYCTCAGTCAGTTTGCAAATGACACCAAGTTAGATGGGAGTGTTCATCTCCTGGAGATCAGGAAGGCTCTGCAGAGGGGTCTGGACAGGCTGGATCRATGAACTGAAGCCARTTGTGTGAGGTTCAGTAAGGTGAAATGCTGCATCTGCCCTTGGGTCACAAGGCAGTGCTACAAGCTTAAACACACTGATGAAATTATTGCCTGGTAGTATATTACAAAGAAATAGGTATTCCAGCATTTCAAATTTACTTTTGGTGTCCCAGGTAGGAAGGTTAAAAAGGGAATGACTCTTAATCTAGCATCTCAGTTTGGAGTTGTCAAGGAATACAGCAAGTAAAAAAAGGTGRTGGTCAGTGAGATTGCTGACCATTTATAGGAAAAGCTTATGTGCTTACATATGKACAAAGAGCATGTCTCTGGGTATTTAGTTTTGCCATAGGTTTCACCTTTTRTTGAAGGAATAGGCTGAATGAGGATTTTCTCAGTGCTGGATCAATTTAATTTTGAACAGGATTAGCTTGTCACTRCTGGTGGAAAGTGCTAAGATGATGCTTTTTAGGGCAGTTGGAACCCTCAATTTCTATTCTAAATTACCAGTGTCCTGTTGTGGYATTTCTGCATTCTGCAGAACCAGCTTTCTATTGTGCCTGATATATTCTATTATTTACGAGGAACTTTTGCTACTTAAACTTTTATGGKTTTGAAAAAGTGTTTTGTTTAATTGATAAGATAATGGATTACATTTGATCATTGYTTGAATGATTATTTGCATYGTTGTAGTGGTCAGAACATATTTGCCTCTTACAATATTTCCCATATTAATGACAGTTCTAAACTGCCTATATGAAATWATCTGGTCAGAAATAGTGAAGGACTGTTACAGAACATCTTTTKACAATTGATTGTTCACTTTTCYCATAAATTTGTTCCATTCCYATTTCAAGAGAAGTTACTATAGGCTACATTTATGTATTGTCAGAGATCAACAGTAGAGGGCTGCCGATTGAAGAAATTTCAGATATTCAGCATTACTGGCCCCTAGATCAATTTTTGCTGGTTTACCTAGGTAAAAGTACTTTGTAATCTACCAACCTTGTTTCTCCCTTCCACCATGACATCTAAGTAGGTGGAGGGAACAAAATGTGCAAAATTACCTTTCTTTTAAAAATGTGTCTGCAGAAAATGACCACACTGAAACTAATGACAAATAAACAATGTTGATGAAATTGGTATAGGAAGAMCTTTTTTCCAAATCTTGGACTATGCCAGCAAATAGTCCACACCATTCAGAAACGTGTGATTTCTATATGTGTACCTTAAGAATTCTGATCTGTTTAAAAACTAGAGTTGTCTAGGTATTYRYAAAGTGGAATGTWTTAAATGTTTTAGGTCTGTACCCTCAAYAGTGTTTTCAGAATACTAATTTCATTTGTTTGTACATTAGTTATGTTYGTACAGCTATTTATTTATTTATYCTGTGCTTACTTAYGTATTTATTGTGTGTTTTCTGTAGGAAGAAAGCTCAGCTGAAGAAGAAAAGAGGTGTCCCAATGATTAATGAGCAGATGCTGTTTCATGGCACCAGTAATGAATTTGTAGAAGCAATATGTATTCATAACTTTGACTGGAGAATAAATGGGATGCATGCTGCTGTGTATGGAAAAGGTAAGTATTGTTGTCACATACCACATTTGGGTACTGTTAACAGTTCAACATTGTTTAGTGTTCCCTATRGAGTGTACTTTGTGATGTACACCCAAGAGTTGTTTAATATAGCTCTGYTTTAATGGCAAGTGTAATTAAGGATGCAGTAAGGAATGTAATTTCACAACTGGCTGGTAGGACCATGGAGCATGGGGAAGGGGTGCCCAGCAAAGTGCTGATCACAAGACAATCTTCCTACTAAAATGTTCACACTAAAAATATTTGGTCATATTGTAACAGCTAACAAAAGAAAGGATTGCTAATGAACATAAAAGAACTGACATTTTTCATCATCTTGATAGCTATGTTCTAGAAATCAAGCTGTCATGGTAAGAACGTCATCAGTTTTTTTTTTATTTGAAAGGGACCTATTTTGCAAGAGATGCATCATATTCCAGCCATTTCTGCAAAGAGAGCATGAAGCACGGAGATACTTTTCAGATTCATGGTGTGAATCTGCAGCCTCATCTGCATAGACCAGATAAAGTCATGTTTCTTGCTCGTGTATTAACTGGTGACTATATTGGTGGCGATTCCAAATACATGCGGCCTCCTTCGAAAGATGGAAGCTTTGTGAACTTGTATGACAGCTGTGTGGATAATACCTGGAACCCAAAGATCTTTGTCATCTTCGATGCCAACCAAATCTACCCAGAGTACTTAATAGAATTTTGTTAAGTTTGAACTGAGTATTGTTTGTGTTTTTTTGATACTTTTGTTCATTTTGTAAAGACAACAACATAAAAACATGATGCGTGAAAGAGACGTGAAGGAAAAGCTGCCATACGTTTATGGAYGAATGAAGCTATTAAATATTTAAGAGAGACTGGTGAACTGTTTTTAAAAATCTGTAAACTTTACTAATGCATTTTTCAAATGTAGAGACTTAGAAATCTGAAGTTGCTTAGTGAGCCTTAAATACATTCAGCATTGGTAAGTTTTCAAAGGCAAGATCTATGTTCTGATTTTCTAAAGTATATTAAAAATGGTAGAAATATGCCTCTAATATAGTATGCATATGATGAAACTAATCTTTTATAAAGATTGCCTATAAAACTTAAAGTAAGAACAACAACAGCAAAACCCTGGGGGACGTGGCTATATGTGTGTGTGTCTGTGTTCTGTAGTACATTTCGCTTTGTTTGGAGGTSTCTTAGTTTGGATTCTAAATCTAAAAAAAAATTACAAATCTACAGTTCCTGCATCAGTCTTCTCCAGATAAAGTTCATCAAAGCTGTTAGGTTTAACTTTATGAACATTTTACTGTTAGCTTCAATACTATACTGGGAAAATTACCAAGYCCTTKCACTAGGATTTGACCATTGGTTTTGATGGAATGAGGCCCATAAACTTGTGGTTGTTAGTTGTTTGATATATAACTGTTGGCCTCACTGTTGGGATATCAGCAGTGCCATACACCTTTCTCAGTTCTTGTCCTATGGAATTTTTGCCATCTTGTTACAGTATTCATGTGCTGCTGTGATTCCTGTCTGGTCAGAGTTTAAGATGCACTCAGTGCTCMTGTACTTGCTGTTACGGAAGACAATGTTTAAATTAACTTAACTGGAAATAATACAGTTGAAGTAACAGTGCARATATCAAAAGATGCCATCCTTTAGTTTTTAAACACTGTAATAGAAAGCTTTAAATACCAGTCATGTAGACCAGGTTTTCATAATTGATATGGTTGTAAAGTCAAAGAGTATTTTTCACGTGTAGAAAGTGCAAAAGAAACAATATTTGGGTGAAGAGCAAACTTGAACACCTAAACTTGAGAAGAGCCTGAGGAAGGGACTGTTGCAGTGAAATACACTGATGTTTTATATKATTTGCTATRAAWTTGGGTCCCTAGTGTTCTTTGTTARAGGACCTAAGTAACACTAATGGACACGGTTGAAATCTTTGGCTATGGCCAGTAACAAGTCCCTGTAGAAATGTTATATAATTGTGGCAGATGTGGAATGATCGGTGTTGGTTTGTTGTAGAATTGTTAATGGACTTTTTGGATCAAAGGCTATGTTTAGAATGTATTGTATTTAAAAGGCACTGCAGCTGCTGGCAAGACCAAGTTTGCTCAACATCATACTAAACCGGTGGAACTGGAAGCAGACAATGATGACATATCTCACATCGTAACTGAGGACACAAGTATCTCTTCCTTCTCCTGAGTGCTGTTACCGTTGCCTGTCAGTGGATCTTGCACAAGTTGTGTATCTGCTTCTGTTTGTAATTTCATGGCAATTCTCCTGTCCCTAAACCATTTAGGGCTAAAATGCATTTTCCTTTATTTTAGGAAGTGTGATTTCTGATCCCTGTTGGGAACTCTAGGTTCTACTCTTGTAGGTATGATTTGTGTTTGATTCACTACTATGCTAGCTCTGCAAAAGGCACTTTGTTCCCCACCTTGTATAAAATAATAGCGAATCACACAGGGAATTTGTGTATTACTGACTCCTTTTTATTCTTGCACAGTATTCTACAGAACATACATTTTGTGAAACTAACAAGTACATGTGCTGTTGTTCCTTTGATTTGGTATTTTATTTTCTTYTGAGGTCTAAACTGACCTTTTTAGTTAAGAAAACTGAAGTTTGTTTTTGAGCRTCTCATGGACACAAAGTACCATAATCTTTACTGATCTCAGAGACTTTCCCCATTGTTTGTATGGTGGTGTCTTGTTTGCTGCTTAATTTGAATTGAATGGCACAATCTTAATCTTACAGCACAATTGAAGTTTTACCTCTTCTTTCAGTGTTCAATGTGTTCTGCTTTTTGTTGTCTATTTTTGTGCTGATGAATTTTGTTATTGAAGATGTCTGTAAAATAACCGTCCTTTTCCTGGCAAGGGGAGAGAGATTATTATTGCAAGCAAAGTCCATAACTGTACAAGTAGGCCAATACAGGAAATAGTTTGACTTAATAAAAGGAGCAGTGAGAAAGAAAGGGAGGAAAATAATTTCTTGGCCTATAGAGTGCTAAAGAAAAGAGAAAGGATCTTGGTGTGATTCTGGGGAAGGAAACCTGCTATTTTCTGTTACTATTTCATGTAATGAARCTATGTGCTTCATTTTGGTTTTATGCCTATTCAAGAGCTTTTCATTCTCTTACGTGTCTTGATCTGAGGCAGAGCTTTCTTACTAAATTATTCTTGTGGCAGAATGTTGTCACCTGAGTACAGCACTTTAGGATGATATAGAAAAATAACATCAGSTTTTACTGGTGTCTTGGACCAGGTTTGCTTTTTACGATGGGTATGTACTGAGTTATTGCTGAACAGATCTCATTTCATCCAGAGCAATTTGGGAGAGTATCTGTTTGCATTCCAGTTCATTTRCTGGGTCAGTTTGCATGAACTCTTGTTTTTAAGTTAGAATCTGAAGAAAAAAAATCTGTTTTTTAATAGATGTTCCAGTACACTCYCATCCAAGCTACATGTGAGATGTGTAATGTGCTGGCTGGAGCTGGCAACTTAAATTTCAGGAGTACACTGGATACCAGTCCATCTGGTGTCTTGAGGACAACTCTCATCCTTTTTAAACCTTAATCAGCACAGAAGATCATAGCAGGAAGGCTCAAGTGAGTTTGTGCAGTCTGCAGAGTGAAAATTACCTTCAGGAAGATGTGCATATGCCAGTCTTAAAATTCCTTTGACCTAAATGTCCATCAGTGTTGCAGCTCTTCTAGGCCAAAACAGCAGACTCACAAAACAGCATAGGCTCCAGTATAGCCATCTACTCTTGACAAGTYACAAAAAAATACTATGGGGACTGACAGATGGAATATTTCGTAATATATTTGCTTCTCCCATACTTGCTTTTCTCTGCTGCCAGAAACCTGCAGAATTAGAAGTTTAGAGGCATAATCTTTGAGCAGGCAGTTTAGGAATATTTTGCTTGGCTGCTTTTGTTTGTTTAACTCTGATGCAACTTTTTTGTAGAAAAGCCTATGTAAGCAAGCTACACTAAAGGTCAACTGTATTTCATAGCAAATGGACTGGGGCCTAGATCTTAGCCCTTCCAGGTCGCTGGGTAGTCCAGCTTAGAGTTTGCTGGTGAATGAGGACACACAGCCCAGGCACAGCGAAAGTGGGAGGCACAGACTCTGCCCTCACAGCTGGCACCAGGCACAGGCAGTGACCATGGTCCCACGCCAGCAATGCGGAGCTCTGCTCACATCACTCGTGTTCTCCCAACAGCTATTTTTGGGAACAGACGCTGTTCCTGCCCCAGGGGTCAATCCCCCTGCTGGCTCCAGGAGGAGGAGCACATGGAGACCCCGCTCACTGCAGTCACTGGCACCAAGAGACAGGGGCACCCATCCCTCAGGTCTGACCGTGGGGACTGGCATCAAACTCCCSTCCTGCACCCAGAGGCTTGACAGCAGCTGGCATGGAGTCTGTTTCTGGGGGACATGGAATRAGCATACACAGATGCCTAAGAAAAGATTTCATAAGATAGAAGCAAGGCCACACTGCACTGGGCCGGCACAGGGCTCTGCCAAATTGTACTGACCAGCTCCATTTAAAGCCGACTGGTCTCTCTTATCCCCTTCTGTGTTAAACCTCACTTCATGATAGCTCTATTGATTCCTCACAGTCCAKTCCTCCAGTCCAACCAGTTCTAAAGTCTAGGTTAAAAGAATCTTTCACACACTTACATGCCCTTATCTATTAATATGACTGACTAGGTTTGGTTCTCATCAGTTCCTCCCTTACCATGTCAGCCAGGTTTATGTTCTTGTTCTTGGCTTCCTCCTTTTCTTATTATTCCTGTTGTGTCAGAAGAGGTAATAGAGGAGTAGTCACTCTCCTTCCACATACTCAAACAGATAATTGTGCCACATAGATGTCCAGCAATTTTGTTCCCACCTTTGTCCTAACTTAGGGATTCAGTTGGAGAGTTCACATTTCATTCCTATGGTAATGAATGCACTTCATAAGCTTGTTTGCAGTTTTCATCCTGATGCCTGGACAAGAGACAGCCAAGGTGAACAACAGCAAACCTGGAAAGTTGCATGTTCTTTCAAGTGGATTTTTTAATTGGTAAGGGASTCACTTGAATGTACAGAAACAGGAGAGTGTTCAGTGTGTAGTGCAATAAGAAAAAAAAAAATTACAGTGTAGTAGAGAGTGTAAGTATGGGGAAAGGACCTGTTCAGGCAGTAATCAGTCCATGGAATACCATAAAATTAGTTTCTCTTCCTTGTATGCTTTGAGCTGTTAGGATTTTGATACTGCTGTCATGTTAAGGGTGGCAAACCAGCTGGTTCTGGCTGTTTGCGCACTTGCAAACATTTGAAGATTAATTTACTGCTACTACTTTTAGAGTCTTTTGCAAAGGAGATTGTGACTCCACTGCTAGAAAYAAGTCTGAAGCTATGCTCTTCTCAGCTATTGACTTCGTTAACTAGAAATGTCATTCATTTATATTTTGTCTAGGGCCTTTGCATATCTTTGARGTGTTTTTGTTTCAGTATTTTCCTTTCTAAAATATCTTTGCAATTAGAGAGGGGTGAAAGAAAAAGAAGAAAGGATAAATGTATCAGAATTTGGAAGCTGCTGGGTCCATGTCCGGAGATTGTGGCAATTAGGAAGGCAGGTAGTGGAAATAACAYTATGTTTCCTATCTGAAGCCAAGGGTAGTTACATCCATTTCCTGTTTCAGTCTTCTAGGCAATAAATGCCAAATACAGTTTAAAAGGAATRAAATCATATTGACACCAAAAGGAACAACCGTAAGTGTTTCTTATCTTTACTCAGCTTCTCCAATGATACAGTTATCTTCCCTTGGACTCATAACGCAATGTAATATATAAACCAATACAGGCAGTGAGTATCTGACTGTGTGTCCAGATTTCTGGACAATCTGACTTGTGTCCAGATTTCAGGAACAACATAAGGCCTTGGCCTGCTCACCTCTCTCTTCCTGTTCCCATGCTTTGCTTGCATTCATGCTGTCATAAAGAGAAACTGATGAAATATCTGGACCATTGTTAAAAACTAATTTGGAGTGGGAATATGCTAATGCAGTTTATTGTATTAAGGGATGTGTTTGGTTACAGACCTGGAGGTGACCAAGCCACTAGTGCATGTAATCTTTTTTTCTACCTCTGACCTGGTGAAAGTTGTCCAGAAAAGTAATCCCTACTGAGAACAGTTGGTGCAAATAAGCCTTTCAAAGTATGACTGGATATTGGATACACTGTGTTATTGTCTATGTATTAACTAGGAGGATTACTTTTAAAAGACTTCTATAAAGGGACTGGCTGACATAAATACTTTCATCACAGATTTTGTTTTAATACAGCTGTTGAGAATACTGTATCCCTGACAAAGCTCTATCAGCTAATTACTGGATGTTTATGACAGTGACTGAAATAGCAGCTCTAAACTGATATTTTTAATTGTTTTGATTTTTATTATTAGTACAAGAAATATGACCCAAAGCAATGGGATAAGACAAGGACAAGAGATGGAAAAGCTGTGTGGAAAAAATACCAGTGGGAGAAAAAAGGTTACATAAGTGACATGGTGAATGACTGTACATGTACACTGGGGCTGGGGAGTGGATGCAAGAAGGAGAGAGAACATGAAAATATCACTGCTTTAAATCTGTCCTTTAAAATTTTTAACTCAGTTTTCATTCTGTTGATCTTCCTAGATGTTTAGCAATGTTTATATATTCCCAGTGGGATGGGGTATTGGCTGGAGAGTCAGGGGACTGGTAGTCAAATTTTGATGTCTTTGACATGCTGTGATGAGAGCAGACCTACAGAAGTGGTACACCAAAGATACAGAGCTGTCAGAAATGAGAGAGGTAGCTACAGCACCTCTTCTGAGCACAGTTGCAAGGAGCATGGGGACAGCAAAGTGTTGCTGTGTGCTGTAAGCATAACTGGCTGGCTTCTGGCCTCTCACGGAGCCAACAAGCTTCCTAAAATATCCCCACTCCAGCGACATTGCACACATCTTTGCAACTCTTCCACAGCAAGTGTGTGGTATTAAATTTACTGTATTTAATTGATCACTGTAGTGTGGCAAAAGGAGCAAAAATGTTATGGTTTGTGTTAACAWATCGGAGAAAATTGTGCTATTGCTCTAAATTGTATGCTCCATGAAGCAATTGATTTCTGGAAAGAAACTCTCTTCTGCTGTGTATTACATTAGATATTGCATGAGACAARGATGTGCTGGAGTCAATTCAGAAAACAGTTTCTGAAATGACCTATCTGTTTCAATAGATCTTAATTTTTTTTTTTTTGGCCTTTAGCTGCTATGGTGGTAAATATGATTGATTTTCATATTTCAGAATAGAAACCTGTGCTGTTTCTTTGTAAAAAACAGGTTTCTATCAAGCATGCTTATAAAGGTGGAGAGTTTCTGAAAGTTTTTCTTTGATGCACAAAATCCCTCACTGAACAGAATTTAATACTCTATCCATGAGAATTGCATTCAATAAGACARTATGATTCTCTTTATAGTAACTATTCATTTAAACTGAAAATCCYTGAGTGGAAGGTATGTGTCTAACAGAGCCTTAAGCTATCAGTGCACTTCAGGGCTGGAATCTATGCAATGCTTCATCACAGATAGACAGCTTGTGGACAAAAATACACAGTTTACCTCCTCAGCATAACCGTGGGGGGAATTGGTAAGGCGGTGTATAATTAATGTTGGATTTGATCCAGGATACCTTTCCTTGCTTAGGAGAGAAGATTTTTAGTGGCAGTGTTTTTAAGACTGGTTTATGGTTCAGCAAACTGTGGAATATTGAGTAAAATTAGAACTGTATCGTGGCACAGACTGAGAGAGAAGTCCTTCCACTGTACTGCTGGCTCCACATCCTCACAGGGAAACGTTCTAAAATGGTGTTTTTCTTTTAAAGTAAAAATTAAATGGTAATGCTTTTCAGTTTRAGAAACACGAAGAGCATGGCTGTAAAATGTGATGGGGAAAAAATTACTAACACGAAGAACTGGTTTTAATGTTCCCCTGGGAATGTTGTGGTTTTTAATATTTCAGAAATGGGTTTGCTTAGCCCTGAGGGAAAGGGATTGGAAGAACATGATAGACATGAGCATGCACGAAGACTCCACGTTCAGTATTAAGGGGGAAGAAATAGGTCACTGTGTATTAGATGGCTCATTTGGTTTCCTTTAAAGCCACAAGAAATAGACAGTGCTGAGCTGCAGTTAGGAAGTTGCCCTGTTTTTTGGGAACAGGGCAAATAAGCAGTAGATYTCCTTGCTTTGTAAGCTATTGGTATTTGCAAAAAAAACTGTTAATTCATGCTTTCTTATGGAACTGGTGGTGCCTTATTGGAAAAAAATCCAGTTTATGCAACAGCTCTAATTATTCATGTGCCAATGCTGAGCTGCACATGGCTTAAGGAAAACATTTTTAATGCAGGTTATATGGAAGGAAATACTTTTCTTGTTATTTTTTGGTAGTTTATTATACATTATGCCCAGGAATGGTTCATCCCAAAACCCAGAAAGTCAAGCAAAAGTGTCCAGATGCCTTCACAGATGAACAAGAAGCTCCTGACTGAGCTCAAACATACAAAGGAAGCACAAAGAGTTGGTGGCAGCACAGAAAGGTGACCAGGAGGAAAACAGTAATGCCATCCTGAGCTTGCACAGACAGGGAGAAGAATATCAAAGCAGCCAGGACAGACAACAACAACGATGAATTATTCAATGGGGAATTGAGGGAATCTCTCTGGTCCATCTGCCCTTGTCCTTGTGGAGAGTTTTAGCTTCYAGACATCAACTGGTTAGTATCATACAGTGGACATTAACAGATTCAGGAAATAGCTGAAGCACATTGAARATAATGTCTTGGTGCAGGTACTACGGGAGGCAACTAGGATAGGTGCCTTYCCAGGTTTGCTGTTTGTAAACAGAGAGGGTCTCATGGGTGTGGAGGTGACTGGTGGCTGTCTTGATCACAGTGACCATGAAGCAGTTTAATTTCAAATCATTGGTGTTTGGAGAAAAAAGCACCAGGAAMCTTTGTCCTTGGATATGGGAAGAGCAGATTTTGGGCTGTTGAAGGAGCTAGCTAGTATGGACCCCTGCAGATCTGCTTTTGAAGGTATTGGGATTCATGAATACCCCAGCTGGGGGTATTTGGGTTCATGATGGTCACTTTTTAAGAGCCATCTCTTAAGAGCAAAAGAGCAGGCAATTCCAAAGGAAGAGAAGTCAAGCAAGCAATKCAAAGTAACTTGGCTGAACAGGGATCTTCTTATAGAATATAGGCAAAAAGAAAGTGTATGGACACTGGAAGCAAGARTGGGCAACACAGGAGGACTAGAGWGACCCTGTTTGACACTGCAGCAATKAAATTCATRCAGTCAAAGCTYGACTAGAGTTCAAGCTGGSCAGCATGATGAAGGACAAAAAAGGCTTCTTAAAATACATTAACAGCAAACAGAGAATCAGAGAGAACACTGGTCTGTTGATTGACAGGATCAGTCACCTCACAAATAGGGACATAGACAAAGCAGAGATATTTAATTCTGTCTTTGCCTCTGTCTGTAACATCTGATGAGCCCTGGGATTCCCARAGACTGGTGTTGGAAGACCAGGACTGAGAGGATGATAAACTCCCAGCTGCCCCTGAACTTGTTCAAGAGGAGCTGTTCAAGCTGGATGCACATAAAACTATGGAGCCTGATGRGATTCATCCCAGGATGCTGATGGGGCTGGCCAATGTTWTCATGGGACCTCTCTGCATTATTTTTCTTCAGTGATCTTGGGAGTCTGGAGAGGTCTCAGGCAACTGGAAGCTGGCAGTGTTTCAAGAAGAAGGAAGATCCTGRTAATTACAGACCTGCCAGTCTTACTTCAGTGCCYGGTAAAATTAAGGATGCTTTTCTGAGAGACAATGCCATCATTGATTATAGTGAGCACAGGTTCACAAGGGAAAAGTCCAGCTTAACCAACTTAATTTCATTTCATTATAAGSTCACACACCTAATTGACCAAGGGAAGCCAGTAAATGTGGTGTTTTGGGATTTTACCAAGCTACTCTCAGAGTATCCTTCTGAATCAAGTGCCCAGCACAAAGCTAGACAAATCCATAATATGTTGGGTAAATAAACGGGGTTACATCAGGCTGGCAGCCAGTCACCACCAGGATTCCCAAGGGCTCAGTTTTACAGCCACTGCTCTTCARTATTTTTGTAAATGTTCTGGACAAAGGAATCAAATGTAAAATAAGTAAGTAAGTCTGTCACTAAATTAGGAGGAGCACTGAATTAGGAGGAGCTGTGGACTCCCTTGAGGGTAAAGAGGTCCTGCAGAGARATCTGAAGAGCTGAGCAGTCACCAACTGTATGAAATTTAACTAGACCAAGTGCTGGATTCTCCATGTGGGACACAGTAATCCTGGTTATTCATACAAATCAGAGGATGAGAGACTGGAGAACAGAACTGTGGAAAGGGACCTGGGGGACCCTGGCAAGTCAAATSTGAGCAGCAGTGCCCTGGCAGCCAGGAGSGCCAAAGACATCCTGGGGTGCATCAGGCACAGCATTGCTGACTGGGCAAGAGGGGGGATTGTCCCACTCTGCACTGGGGYGGCCTCAYGTCGAGYGCTGGGAGCAGTTTTGGGTGCCACAACAAATGAAGGATATAAAGAGGATATAAAGCTATTGGAGTGTGTCCAGAGGAGGGTGGTGAAGATGGYGACAGGTCTCAAAGGCAAGACTTAGCAGGAAGTGGCTGAGGTTGCCTTGGTTTGTTCAGCTTAGAGAAGGCTGAKGGGGTGACCTCATCAGAGTCTACAGCTTCCTGGAGGGGAGGGGCTGATCTCCTCCCTCTGCTGACCAGCAACAGGACACCAGAAAATGCAGTAAAGCTGCACCAGGTAAGCTCACATTAAACATTTGGCAAAGGTTCTTCACTGAGAAGGTGGTTGGTCACTGGAACAGGCTCCCCAGGGAAACTGGTCATGGCACCAAACCTGTCACAGTTCAARGACCATCCTGATGATCCTTTAAGTTATATTATTTAGTTTTAGGTAATCCTGTGGGGAGCAGGGGTTTGAACCTATTGATCATCGTGTGTCACTTCCCACCTGAGATACTGTGTGACTCTTAGGTCTACAGAACCTGATGGGATCCATTCCTGAGGGAGGGAGCTGGCTAGTGTCATTGCAAGTTCCCTTGGAGTGGAGTGTTTCTGGCAGCATTGAGGAATATGATCCTTCCCTTCTACTGAGCCCTTSACCACACCTGGAGTGTTGTATGCAGTTCTGGGTTTCCCAGCATGAGACAAGGATGTGCTGGAGTGAATCCAGAAAACAGTTCCTGAAATGATTTAATGCATTGAAACATKTGAGGAGATGCTGAGAGAGCTGTGACTGTTTAGCCTCAAGAAAAGAAGGCCTGGGAGGTAATTTTATCAATGTATACAAACACTTGGCTGGAGGGCATAAAGAAGACAAAGCTRGTCTCTTCTTAGTACTGCAAAGTGAAAGGACAAGAGGCAATGGACACAAACTGAAATACAGGAAACTCCACCTATATATAACAAAACAATGCTTTTACTGTGTGCAATGTCAAGCACTAGAACAGACTGCCCGTGGAGATTGTGTAGTCTCCATCTTWGGAAATTTTCAAAATCCAGTTGGACAAGGCCCTGGACAACTTGCTCAAGCTGACTCTGTTGTGAGCAAGGGCTTGGAATAAATTGCAGCCAGAATAATTCTATAATTAAATCTTGTTTTGGAAAAGTAATGCATTTACTTTTTTCAGTGTAGCACAATCAAACTCATACTGCACTGCAAGTGACATGAGCATGAGGTCAAACCTGTATCTCCTTTACTCTGTCAAGCAAGATGACTCTAGAGCTGTTAAAACTGGAATACCTCCAGTTTCCTACCTGTCACTTAATACAATTTCCATTTTACTGCAAATTTCTGGTAAAGTTTACTGCAAATCTGTAAACTTCTTGCACTACGTTTATGACTCCAGTTTCTGTAACTTTTCCTCTGATCCTTGAACATAAAGAAGGAAAACACAATTTTGAATGTTAATATGAAATTCCCTCAGGGTGGTGCAATTTCATAGGCAATTAAAAGCTGCATTCCTGTGGAGAGACAAAATAGGCCTGCTACTGACAGCCTAAATGCAAAAGAAGATGACCCCTTGTATCCCAGCAGTATGATGGCTTTGCTGACTGAAATAAACACACATCACCCTAAATAAACTGTGAAATATAGCCTGTTTTATTTAAAGGGTGGTGGTTGTATTTTTATATTGCACTTGGCATTTCCTGATTTAAGATCTGCAAGCTGTCTTCTGCCTACCACATGTTTCTGTTTGTAGTTCTGGCATTTGTATAACCCAGTGGTAGAAACTGTCATCCAGTTTCTAACTCACTGTACATTAAACATAGCAGTCAGAAGGATCCTAGCTCCAGACAATATGTTTTGCACACCAGTGTTTTTCAAAATCTCCTGCTTTTAGTCCTTGAAGAAAATCAAGTGAGTTTTTATATAGATTTCATAGAAGACAATTTTAGACCCATATAAAAGGGTTTAATTCTTCAACATATTCCATTCAGGACTTTAATTTGTGTTGCAGTGTAATCTGTGTTAAGAAGTAGATTCATGCCTATGCACATTTATTTTTGGGCTATTTTTCCTCTTTGCAGTTAGCGTCACAGTCTCCAACATCACAGCACATGAGTTTACTGCTTTTCAATCCACTTAGTTCAGGAGAGAGATATTGTAATGAATTGGATTCTGGCTGTTCATGAGGAACAAATTGTGACTGCTCAAGTGCATTAGGGTCTTTGTCTCCACCACCATCAGCTAGGGAATGGAATGCATATGAAGGTATATGATCAGAAACTGCTGAAAGCAATCACAGSAGTACATGAGTGCAATAAAATCCATTACTTTTTACTGTGAGAGAGAATAAAAACAGAGAGCAATAGCCCATTTCTAGCTGGCTCTGTAAGGCTATACTCCWAAGTATTCACAGATAAATATAAGCATTAACTGTCCAGACAAGACCTAGAAAGTTTCATTGACCAGCTCTTCTACTATCTACTAGTAGGCACCAAAACTTTCTTACAGAAACTGCAAAGTCTGAACTGCCTCATGCTGAATGGTAAGGAAGAAAATTGAATGATTGGTTGCAACAAGATACCTAAGCTGTCTTCAATTTTAAGATATATTCCCTGAGGCCTTAATACATGAAAGTTTCCACTAAGTCTGCAAATGCTGTTTCAGTGAGCTTTTCTCCCCATGCATGTCACAAATTCTCTGCTGTTCTGAAACTTTCTATGTGCTGTCTTCACTTTCTCCACAAGCTTCTGAATTGTGTCTAGTACCTTGTGGCTGATAGTGTGWCTTCATTTCTCTGAAATCATCTTGTAAGGTTGTCCACACCTTTGAAAGAAATGTAATCCTGTCTTTTACCCACTATTTTACTTACATAGCRAAGGGTTAAATAGAAAAGTCAGGCTGAGTCAAATCAGCATGTGCAGAGTATTACAGCTATTTATTACAGCTATTCAACATGCTGATGATTTCACAAGAAGTACCTGTGTGCCTGTTTTTGCTCACAGCACATATACAGCAGCTGAGGTTTTAAGCAAATTTCAAATGTTTACCTTTTTTACAGAGCATGAAAGTGAGCAGTAACCGTCAAGTAGCACTTTACCGTACTGTAAATCCACACTCAGKCTTGCCTTGTTCAAGCCTAGAGTCAAAGAATCGCTGCAATGGGTGAAGTAAAACTTCCTACTTGCTATCCTAGTTAAGAGCAAATAATCMACTCAATGTTTAAGAACTGTTTTAAATGATTGCTTGTGGGGCTTTGTAAGTACTTTTATCAGGTCTATGTATGTGCCTGTATTTGGCAGACTACCTGTACATCTTCCTCACATTTCCCCTCACAGCTGCAAGATTTGCTRTTTCCCAGTGCTCTGGGATTGCTGCTTACTTTACAGAGATGAGCCTGAAGGGTCACGGGCTGTTCAGGAGAGATGGATTGGGAAAGCAAGTAGGAGGGCTTGCACATTGTGAAAAGGAGAGCTTTGGGTGCATGGAGCTTTACCTTGGGACAGCTGTTGAATCCGAGGAGAGCGTGGGTAAGGACATGAGAACAGACCAGCACAGTTGATGTCACATACATGTCTGCGCCCAAATCACCTGATCAAGAAGAGGCAGGTGAAGCTTTCTTTAGGCACCATGCCATAAGGCACCATACCATAAGTTATGCTTTCTTTAGGCACCATAACTCTTCTGCAGTTGGGAGACCTTACAGTGATGAGATTGTCTTCCTGTGGAACTATTGGAAAAACCTGATCCCTGAAGTGGATACTTTTTGGGCTAAGTGAAATCTTTTAATCAAATGCAAACCAAATGTGTCTCCTGCTGCACCTTCTGCAAATAGAACTTGGAYGGTTTGAGATGACAAGATGGGGAAGATCTCAATTGGTCCTTTTGGACTGGTCACCACCTTAGGAYCTTGCTGTGTGGATGAGCATTCCTGAGCCCTTCCAAACCCTCCTGCCCTGAGCCCTTTAGGTTTCCTGTCCCCATACTCTGGAAAGTCGTCACGTATGTAGTCCTGGTGAAAGGAATAAGAGGGAGATGTCTTTCCACTAATAGACACAGACTGTTGCTCACCCAAGGCTGTGCCGTATTCCTGGACTTAGAGAAAAAGAAAGATACAAAGAAAAGGGGGGGGTGGGGAGAAATGCAGATTAGGAGGGGGTCTGTATTAGGCAATTCGGGGAGTCTGTACCTGTCAAGTACCTCAGCCACTGGGAAAAAAGCGAAAAGTGGCTGGAAAATTAGGATAAAAAGGAGGCTATGTCCTCTAGCAATCTGAGAGACCCCATGGGAAATTGCCCCATGACCTCTCCCTTTATTCATGAATAAAGTTGCGGGACTCCTCTGTCTCCTTTTTTGACGTAAACCTCTGGTGTTTGTGGATTAATTTTCCTGACACTGGCTGCAAGACGGACCAGGGAAGGCTCACCCTCCTCAGCTTCCCCTGGCTCTGTGATCCCGCCGAAGGCGAGCGGCTCCCGCCCGAGGTGAGGTAAGGCCGGGCGGGGCCACCGGGCTCCGGCTGCAGGTACAAAGGGAGGGAGAGAGGCCGGGCCGGCCGGCCCGCCCATGGGGCACAGCCCGCCTMGCCCGATTATGTCACCCGTGCTCAAAACAAAGTTAGGAAAGTGGTTTCAGCCTTTCCGCCGGGGGAGAGGCGGCCCGCCTGCCCGGCGCGGGCGGGAGGCGGCGGCGGCAGGTGAGTGCGGGGCAGCACCGCGGCCCGGAGGAGTCGGGGGAGGCGGACGGGAGCTCCGTGCCCGGCAGGACCGCTCTGCCGGCCGAGCCACCGCTGCGCCGTGCCCTGCAGAGCCCCGGTGTCCCCAGAGAGCCCCCGCTCTGTCGCAAGCCGCGCTTCCTGCGCGGTGTCCGGGGGCACACGGTCCCGCCGGGGCTGGGCGGGCTCCGAGCGGCGGCAGGGGCGGCGGGCACGGCTGCTCTTGCCTCTCGCTGCCAGGCTGGAGGGTGGCAGGGCAGGTGGCTGGCGGCGCCGGTGCAGCCCCCTCAGCGCCGGCTGCGGCGCGAACGCCCTCACGGCGAAGGAGCCAGCTCCGCCGCGGGGCCGGAGCGGGCGTGGGGAGCGACAGCTCAGAGCCGAGGCTGCGACTGTCGTGACTCCTCCCACGGGCGGAATGTTTCCCAAAGGTGGTGCCCAAAAGTGCTGCCGGCGGGGAGTCGTGTTGGCGCTCCCGCAGTGCCTCGGGTAGGTTCGTGCCGAGCTGACAGGCGCTGCCACAGAGATCGCTGGATGGCCTGGCCACCTCAGGAGCTGCCCCGCTGGTTTTCGCGTCCCTGCAGATAAAGATAGTTGAGTTTGAGGCTGGTGACCGCTTTAAGGCCCACCAAGTACTCGTTGGAGAAGAAGACAGTGYTCTTCCTGCTGGTTGTAAATAGTTTGGTGTCACTCTTACTCTGTTATGGTACTTATGTGATACCTGATTTCATTTTCTGTTTTTCTTTATACTGAAGGCTTGCAATGACTGTAAAAGACAGTTATAAAAGAAACATACTGCTACCAGAATAATAGATTTCTTATTATATATCAGTAGAACAGATTATGACTGCATGTAGTGAAACGTGGGTAGTGTCACAATTGGGAGAATGGTGAAATCCCTCTGGAACACTTTGACTCAAATTTAACGTGCTCTTCTATTTTCTTAGTAGCAACTTKGTGGTTTTCAGCAGTAGTTTTCAGGTTAGTTTCGCTTTTCTTTATAGAATATGTGAATTATTCTGATGCATGGGTAAAAATGTATTGGTTTTCTGTGGGTTGTTCTAAGAACTCCGGTCCCCATATTTGAACTTTGGTAATTGTACAGTTCGAAAGGGAACCGTTACATCCAAAGAACAAGAATGAAGATTAAATGTTGGTCTTCTCTATACTAAATTCTCATCTTTCATGAAATCAAGAAAAATCGAAAGTCAGTGTTTGACGTACAAAAAGGCAAATGGATTAAGTAGCAAATGAGACTTAGAGCAGTAATAGTTTACAGTCTTGTAGTCTGCCAGCTCTTGGAGAGCTAAGTTCATTGCTGCTGAAATGAATGGGGTAAGTTTGGTTCCTGGTGAGATAGCTCTGCCCCCACCACCACGCTTCCCTCTTATCTTGTGGTGGACTAGAAGATAAGTGTAAAACAAGCAGCAGAAATAAATGCACAAAAGAGCATCACTCTACAAGCTTTGCTTGTGGTTTCTTCAGACCGCAGGATGAATGTGCTGCTTCAAACAGATCTTTCTTTTCTTCCCATTTCTGTTMATTGACAAATGATATACTGTCATGATTTAGTGCATGGGTGAATGGTGAATTAATGGAGGAGTAAAGAGTATGGTGTTCTGCCCTAATTCCCTCTCCACCATTTGCTAATTTGCTGTGTAAATATATATGAGCATATAGTTCTACATGTAAGGAACGAGTAATACTCCTATAGTGTTTTATTTCTCATGTTGAAGAATTTASATTTAGTCAGTTCAAGTTAAACCTGGTGTAAAAACATAATTGATTCCACTGTTCGTGACTTAATTAATGCAGAAGCACCAAGATATCTGTGTCTGATTGAAAGTGAGTTTCAAGACTTTRGACCCATCTTATTCCTTAGTCTCACAGAGGGGGTGTCAAGAAAAATTAAGTGTCTTGCTGGGGAAATTCCATTCACTGAGGAGCAGCATATATGAGGGCAGTGATCCTGCACAATCATAAGGATAACTTTTTTTAATAATTGGATCACAATCAATGTGGAAGTTGTATCTCTATGCAAAAGCAGTAGTGAATTATAACCCARTTAGGAATCTGTAATGATGCATTTTTGATTGTTTTCATTGCAAAACTTTTTTTTTTTTTAGAACTGAACAGGATGAGGTATACCAAGCCTCCTAATCAAACACAGATAAGTGGATTTGTTTATATGTGTTTCCAAGGCCTTGGAAGTAAGCCATGCAGAGCAGATAACATGAAGGTTATCTTGTTCTGCATATAGGAAAATATGACTCTTTTAGTATTTTACCATTACGTTTTGCAGTAGAAAAAACAGTGGATTAGCAAATTAAATATTCCTGTACCTCAGTGACATGCTCTTGTTCCATAAAAACTGTCCCACTGGCTCAGGTGAAGGTATTTGCCAAGAGCAGTTTGTAGTTTTACACAAGTTTTGAAGACAGTAATTCTTGCCAACCTGGCTGCAAACCAAGTGCMAAATAACTAAGGAAACACTTAGAATATACCTCCCAGTCTTCTGGTGGAATCTGCAGTAACCTGGGTCCTCTAAGGTCCATGGCAGAGTAGACTGAAATTTTCCACTAATGTTTTTTCCATGAAAAAGGAATTCTTATTTCAAGAGAATACCTAATTTGCATCTCAAARTCCTTTGACTTAGGTTAAAAATGTAACATTCCTTGAAAAACTAGAAATAGAGAATGTATTTTAGATTCCAAGCCAAATTGTTGTTGGTTTCAGGCAGATAAAAGGTTTTGATTTTTTAAAGAAGTTACATTTTTAGCAGCGACTTTTGGAGGAGGCAGAATATTTCAGGGAGTTTTGTTGTGAAAAGGGTGTATTTTAAAGATGTTCTTGTCAACCTGATTTCACCAGCTGAAAGTAGCTCYATTTAGCAGTGAGTCATTAGGAAAACCTGAAAGATAAGACAATTAAAAGAGGTATATAGTGTTTAACTTAAACTCTTTCCAGTTCTTTACTTCAGGGGGAGGGGGTTTCCAGTGCAGTTARTTTGTCAACAAATGGAACGGCTCACGTGAACTGGCAATACCTCCTGCCAGAACGTCWTGTTACACTGTTTGCTAATATAATGCTGTTATCAATATAGTTAATCGCATTTAATTTCATTATTTGGAACAATGCAACACAATAAATTGCTCTTAGGGGCGTTTTCCAACATAATGATTCTATGATTCTTTGCAGTCAGATGGACTGCAACTCAATTTTGACTTCACTACATTTGGAATGTGTTATATATGTTGTAAGGTGCTCCTTCTTAGCAATAATTTTTACATCCCTGAATTAACAATTTATATTTTACAAAGAAGTCAAAATAGTGGTAGAATAGTTCTGCAACAGTTCTAATACRAGTCCTCTAACTAGTGATATCTGTCCAGTTTACATGCAAACATTTATAAAACTCATGCTGCAGCCACAAATGTTAGCCAGAGTTTTAGCCCAAAATACATGACTGGCCAAACTGTCTTTGTATGCAGCAWTGGTTTATTGGTAAATTAGAGAGAGAAGGAACAGACTTTGTAAAGAAAACACACACTCACATACACATACTTACACCACCACCCTGCTCAGCTGTTGTGTAGGACAACAGCTTCTGAAGACTCCAGGTTCTTGCAACCAGCAGGCAGGCAAGGACCAAGAGGGAGGGAGATGAGTTCTTCTTGGAATTAGTGTCCTTGAATAAGGTGGAAAGACCTGAAGGAGGGAGAGGAGACAATGAGCCCTTAAGCATGCAGAGACTACAGGCAGGGTCCTCTCAGTTCTGATGATCTTGTGATTATTCTGCAACAGTGATTTCCATGATGATTGCTGCCCCTAAATTCAGTGTCCCTTTATAAGAAGTTTRCATTTCCAGGCAGCTCTTAGCTTTTGATTTCTTAAATACATTAAAAAGGAAGCATCCAAAGCAATGAAGCAAGAGGAAAAGATGTATTTCTGCTAAAATCATAACAACCTAGAGTAGCTTTACTTCTCAAGGATCTTAGCAGCACTTAGCAGGCCCATTTTAGCTTCACGCTGCCTTTTCAGTATGGATCCCAAAGAACTACTTAGATTTAGGTAATAAATATCCTGTTAGTTGTTTTTCATTAGTGTTTTCATATTGAAGAGCAGGATGGGGAATAAATGAATGTGCCTGCTTACTTTGGACATCTGAATTTTAATACATGGGTAGTTTTGTTTGCTACTTCCATAGAGGCCAGCAGGAATCCAGGCAGGAGACTTTTGCCATCTTCTTCCTCTGGGGAAGCTGGCCTTTGGGAAGAGAAAATTTTCTTACAAGGTCAGTGAAAGCTAGTTTCTTGGATGCAAATATTAAAAGAAAAAGGTTTGACAAAGAGATGTTCACCAGTCAGTGTGTATTCTGCATCATASTGTGCAGAATTGACATAGTTTGTTTGTTCCCAGCATTTGTATTTGTGGATTCATATAGGGACAAATGCCAARTGGGGAGTAAGAGGTCTCTGTCCAAAGTTTATGGTCACCTGTTTTGGAATCATTAATGCTGTTACTTTATGCATATTTTCTGTTTTT
>NW_026623491.1:196875-204801 GCF_030028575.1 Malurus melanocephalus | reverse complement strand
CTTCTTAGCCAGTAATTTTCTGAAAAGGAGAAATTTAATTTCTCTTTGATGTATGTATAACACACAATGTGTTCTCCCAGGTATTTTTCCTCCTTGATTTCTGCTCTGCTCCCTTATCTTGAAATAAATAGGAAACGATTTTATGGAAACTTAAAACTTTTTTGTAGTATAAAAGAAGCTTCAAGCTTGCAGRTAACTAAGCAGGTGATCCTAATGGTTTCCTTAATCCTTTAAACCTATTCAGGTCTTCCTAGAGAGTTTCTTTTAAGACTGAAACTAAACTGCCTATTAAGATTGATTCTAAACAAGACTTGCTTCTCCCACACAAATCTTGCAGGAAAGGAATTTCTACAAAACTTAGTTTTTCCTTTTATAGGCCAGTGGATGTAAGATTCCTCTGTTGTCTGCCTTTGCTACTCCCCCGAAATTACTTCTGTGACACATTTCTTTCAGACTGTCTTCCCGTGGTCCCTCGTAGGAACTCCAGCCTGTCTCAGATGTCTCCCTGCAGAGTTAAACTTCCCACACCCGCTCCATTGTGYACAATCTCCTAAGATGAAGAGACATGAGAGATCATGTACATCATAAGAGAAGTGAATTAAGGCTGTGTAGAAGAGGCTTTGATGATGCATGTCATCACAAGCCTTTCTGACTTGCATGTTTKTACTTGAAAAGTCAAAACTGGAAGAATGAAAGTCCCCTTTTTTCATCCAGTTCTGTCTAGGTGTTCATATGCTTAGGCCAAGCTTTTTAATGCTTCCATGAGAGCTTAAAGGGTGTTTGTCTTAATCATAGTTGAGAAAACACAGATGTTTCTTGAGCACACTATTTTGTATCTCTGGTAGTTGTTTTAAGTATGGGACCTGATTTTTTTACCTCGGGTGGTCATAGAATCTGTTYTTAAATGGCCAGAAGTAACACTGAGGTCAGCTGCTCTGTTAGTCTTTCTCAAGGAATGAACGTCTCTGCTGTTATTTGCAGATTTGTGTTTGGTCTGTTCTTCCATGAAGGCAGAGCTGCACTGCCCTTGAATCCAGTGGTTTAGTGCTCCACCTTCTTTATCCTAGGGTGGGTTTTCATGTCTACCTTATCTGTCGTGTTTGCTTTTTGTGGATTGTATTATGTGCACAAGGAGCATTTTTCTCCAATCCTGTACCTGGAAAACTTCTGTGCACTTRAGGTTGGTTATTGTGCTGTCTTTGGTCTTAGCAGTCCCATTCCTCTGTCATTATCTGTAGGTCCTGCTTTTTCCCTTGATGGATCACTTGACCTTAATGAAGTGAAATAAACAATAACTTCCCAGTTTAAATTGAAAGGATTCTACAGCAGAGTTCACTGTCCGACTGGATGAACAGTTGTTCAAAGGCAGGGCAGAGCTATAGGGAGCAGAATTACTTCCTTGAGCAGGCTTGAGCCAACCTAAAATATTTGTGGTGATGCATTTTAACTTTAGGAGCTTTTCAGCATAAGGCTGAAAGATAACTAACTCTGACACTAAGTTATTTCTGAAGAGGTYCCTGTCCATGCGTCAGGCACACTACACTGCAGCTGTGGGTTATTTTAACAAAGATAATTTGGTGGAGGAAATAAATATTTCTTGTAGAAAAAGCATGCAATCTATTTTTTATTTTCTAGTGTTCATGCAGCATAAGTGTTCTCTCTCGTAAGAGTTTGTATAAATCCAAGGTGACCTTGGTATTAAGCTTACTATATTTTTCATCCGATGATGCGTTTTGAGTGTGCTGCAGAAAATTTATACCTATAGACACATGCTAAGAAAAATATTTCACTAAAACCTAAAAACTCAAGAGATATGAGGGCTGGCAAAACAACTCTCTATGTTTTTAACTATCACAATTAGGGAGAATGGGGTCGTCACACATTATAGCATATGAATTCTGTGGCTCAACATGGGTCTGCACTTCTAGAGATTGGTGATTTACAGTGGACCTGACTGGAAATGATGAAAATGTCATTTGGAATATTAACAGTGATGCTTTTTGCAGACCCGTCCAAAATTTACCTCATGATTAATGGACAAAACCCTCATAAATCAGCCATCCTTGTTTAATGTTTGGAGCTGTGCTTGTTTGCATCAGGTCCYGATATGACCTATTTTGCGTAGTGAAATGGGTTTGTAGCTAAAGGAATGGAAATCAAAGGTCTTAATAGAATTGATTTTGTAGGCCATTTGTTTTCCAAAGGAGATGGATGAGTGAATGGAACTACCTGTGTTATTTAAAACTGGCCTTGAGGTAATTACAGTGCTTATTCAGTAATGTGGGACAAATTGCAGTTTTAATCTTTTGTGTCATTACCAGCATTTGCAAAGTATCAGGACACTGTAGGAATTGCGATGAACGCTATCAGCTTTAGAAACTGCCATAAGGATTAAGAATTTTCGCGGATGCTCTAATTAATTTTCTGCTGTATTGAAGACACTCTTTGTGTAAAAGCTTTTATCGTGTGCATAAAAGGTGGGGCAACTTATGAGAAGGTGAGGCTCTCATGATGCATGTAATTTCACTTTGTGGTATGGAATTATTTAGAAAGCATGGTGATGTTTGCTGGCTTGTGCTGTTTGCTAACTGCAAACAACTTTATCAAAGTGTATATAGTGCCTTTTTGTTCCACCATCTTTAATCTGATTTTGTATTACTGTTCTTTCCCTTGCAATTGGCTATCTATTCTTTGCATAGATTTTTTTTTTTTCCTTAAGGAGGTCTGATGGACTGTGCAGAGGCAGGCACTAGCAGCTCTTACTATCATGACCAGCTTGGCCTGTTCCTGCAGTTGCAGTCTTTTGAGAAATTGTTGAGATGTGGGGGAAAAACAAAAATCCAATACATCTTGAGTCCGGGTCAGATCTTGTCAAGACCATGTTTAAGCTGCACTTGTCCCATTGATTTTTGGTATTTTTAAACTCTTTTTAAGTTAGTGTCATTGCTAAGTTGAAACTGATGGCCTGGTTTATTACCTGATAGGCTGGTGTCAGTCAGGAGTGAGCTGTATTGAAGTAAGTGAGGTTGTTGCGTGAAAGCAACATGAAAGGAGAATTTCATGCAGACTTTTAACCACTGTAGTCTGATTGTGGTTTCCATCTGATCCACTTGTGGGTGGCTACATACAGTGAGAGCAAAGATTCATCTGGCTCATGTACTGGTTTTAAGACTGTTATTGGAAACATCACGGAAGGGATTAAGAAACAGGGCAATTATGGRGTGATCTTTTCCTTTGTGTATCTTCCCAGCTACTGAATGTTGGTCAGATTTTCTAAGCTATAAATTTTCCTCATAAGAGAAAGAGATTTCAGCTGCTCAGGCAGCTGTAATAGCCAAAAAGTCCCTTGTTATGTGTGACCAGAATTCCCTGTGACAGCATTTTCTAGCCTTGTTAGTTATCCATGGCTGCTGGCATGGGTGCTCTGGCAGGTTTTGGTGCTACTTGGGGTGTGGAGTGTGGCTCGCCCCAGCAGAGCACTTGTGTTGGATAAAGGTGTGGGCAGGAGCTGTGTTCAAATGCCTGGTATTGGGGTTTATAAGGTACCCCTGGCTGCTGTACATTAAAATTGTTATTTCTGAGAGATTCTGAGAGAGGAGTTTCCTAAGCAGAATGATACTGGATTTAGCCATCCCTTGGCTTCTCTCATAGTGTTTTTTTCTTCTCCTGATTGTAATGCTGCTTAGAGTGGATTCTGGCAGCTAAGTTATTTGGCCATGTAGCCAAAGTTATTTCAGTTTTGGAAAGTGTTTGAACAACAGTCCTGGGATGATTGGAGCTGTAGAAGAGAGGAGGAGGGAGAAGAAAATTACCCATGCTTGTAGATTTTTGTCACATGGTTTCAGAGAGGGAGGGTGATTTTGCTCATCAAAGCCCTAGTTTGGTTTGAAGTCAGTGGGCTCTTTACAGTACATTTATACTTACATGCAATGTGGGGAGCCCAGCTGCTGGGCCCATGGCTGTCACAGAAATCACTTTGTCAYGGGACACTGTAAGTGTGACCTCTGTGAAGTTCCTGGAAGATGCTGTGTTTTAAGGGGTATCAAGCAGTGCCAGGTTTGAACTAATGCACAGAGTAAACCAGGCTGTGGCTGCGTTGCTCTGTCTGTGTGATCAGCACCTCTGCACCTTAAGAAGCTGCATAGACAAGCCTAAGGTCTTGTTTTCTCATATTCTAGCTTCACATCCATGCAGTGCCAATRCCTGTACTCTGAAGACAACATATGTTTCAGATGTAAACAATTTMCACTGTTCTCTGTTTGAGTTCTAGTCACATCAGTAATGTTGGATCAGAATCAGGCTACATTCTCCCATAATAGTCAAATGCCTTACAAAATTCTTTGTTCTGTTAAAAAATTTCAGACAAATTTGTGTCTACTTTGGGTAGACCTACTTAGAAAAGCAGACCTACAAATTCAAGATGAATAAATGAAGTCAAGTTATAGTGACTTTAAATTACTCTTGCATTTATTTACCTGTATTTCTTGTGTTTTCTTGTTCATGTTGATTGATTGTCCGTATTTCTTGTCAAACTTGCTGATTTTGCTTTGAGATTCCATGTCAGAGCTAGTTTTGCCTTCTCCTTCCCTCAGACTCCCCCTTCCTTATTCATCATCCCATTTGCAGTGTCTCTAGTGCAGCCGATCAAGGACAAGCATTTTCAAAAAGCTTTTTCTTCACCTAAGCTTTAGGGCCTAATTAAAGAAGTGGTTGCTAAGAGATTGTGGAAGCATCATTAAGAGGGTCTGATTTGTTTTTTTCTTTGCCTTCCATGCACAGGTTTCAGATCAGAATTTACAAGTAAATGGGATAGTAGCATCCCAGGATATTCCTGAGCTGAGATTGTGACAATGGAGAGACTAAAAGGAGACTGTGCCAGTCCTGTGCAACCAGGAGATGCAGAGAGGAGCAGGGCTGGAGAACAAGACCCAGAACTAACTGTGTTGGAAAAAGCGCAAGAATTCTTTCAGATTTGTGATCTGGAASGCAAAGGCTTTGTCACTCGTCAAGACATGCAGGTAAAACAAAATTGGTTATGTGAAATACACACCGAGAGAAGCCCCTAATGCCCTTAATGAGTTTAGACTGATAAAAGTGTTAACACCCTCCTCATGACTTTAGATATGTGGGATTAAAAATAATATCTTTGAAGTCTTATATATTGCTTGCATTTTTAACAGACAAAGCAACAAAAAAGTGGAAAATCAAAGTAAATTAAGTTTAGAAAAATGCCCCAGGAATTTAATTCCATTTTTGTTGAAAGTGTCGGAATGCCATTAAATTCATTACTTTGCAGTTTGCCACAAAGTCAGGGGTGTATTCAGTCTGCCAGTTCTATCCTTTTTTTCTGCAAAGTTATGTAAATGAAGTCTTTCACTGTGGCTTCACTGTCAGACAATGGTGGATCTYTCTCAGCTGGATCACATTTATATGTAGGAAGAATAGAGGAACAATATTTTTACCATTACTCAGTGTTTATAGAAATCTTGAGAAATTGTGCTTTATTTGTTTGAGGGCACAAATTCAGATTTGCTGAATATGCTGATGAAAAAAAGCAACTGCAYGTAACAAAATCTTTTGAAAATGTGATTGGTGCATATTGCAGAAGTGGTAAGATGATTTGAACCAGTATGTGGCAGAAAACAGGAATGTACTCATGCTCGACATGCAAAGCATAATTTGTGTTAATCCATTTCTGCTTCAGTACTTATGGATGAAATGGATTGGGCAGCAGGAGCAAAACAAATCCATTGTAGAATACTATCAAAGAAAGCATCTAACAGACAATTTAGAGACTTTCCGTGACCTCACAAACAAAGATGTGTTTGTATGTATGAAAATACAGTTGAAACAACTTTAACTACCTATTTTGGAAAAGCAAAAACCTTCTGAGTAAACTACTCAGTTTACTAACTCAAGAGCTTTGTGTGCAGTTGTGTTTTGCTGAGTTTTCTGACRACCCCTGTAAATCATACAAAGTTGAAAAAAGAGAGGAATGCAGATGCTTGCTCTCCTATAGGCTTTACCAATCTACATTAACTCACGGAAGTAATTGAATGCAAAARAACAGTAATAATTTTTGGTAAATCCAAACCCATGGAGAATTTAATGCATTACAATTTTATTGTCTTACTAAAACTGAATAGCATATATTTTTGCCAAATAGAAAATCCATTTTTGTATGTATACATATATAAAGAGTTTTAATACCTATATTTGCAAGTAATGTAAAATTATTTGTTTCTGTTTAATTCTAGGTTTATGCTTAAAGTGCTGAACTTGTACTGCAGGTTCTAAAACAGATATTGCAAAAATGCAGTAGAAACAGTTGCAAAGAGCAAATAGAGTACATTTCTTCTATTTCATCATGAGTGTTTGCTATATCTGACAACTTCAGTATGCGCATGTAAGAACTTTAATACAGAAATAAAGGTGCTCAGGACATTTGAGATTATGTTTCTTTCTATTTGCTTTTACTTCCTGTGCTTTTCATGRTGTTTGCTTCCTATAGGAAAGACATAAATCAATAAATATTTTTTGTCATTAAAAGGTACTAAGTGCTGATCACTTTTGCATTGTGCTGTTTGGTTGGTCTGTACTGCTTATCATTAATGAAGCTTTGCCTCAAATCTAGGATGCTAATGCTAAGCTTTTAAATCTTTAGCCWTGTGATACAAGGCAGGATTTCAAAGAGGGTGCTAAGTATCTGAAATTCARTTAATTTCAATGGAACAAATCTTGCAGAGTTTTATATGCCTATGATGTAAATATTCTAAAGGTTTGYTCCTTCTTGAT
Source organism: Malurus melanocephalus (assembly GCF_030028575.1). Taxonomy (NCBI): domain Eukaryota; kingdom Metazoa; phylum Chordata; class Aves; order Passeriformes; family Maluridae; genus Malurus; species Malurus melanocephalus. The sequence continues at coordinate 198,006 of NW_026623491.1, read as the reverse complement.
TATATCATGTTGGGTTTTTTTGAGATGATATTAACAGTACAATTAAAAAAAATTCATTGCATTTCCAATTACCAAATGTACCCAACTTGCAAACCAACAAGACGTTTTCTGTAAAGGCAAGAAAGCAAATTCTACCTCAGAGTTGAAACCACAGTTTCATCCATTGGTCCTTGAGGTTATAAYGAATAATGAGAAATAGTGCTGTAAAATGTTTTATTCTAATATGCATTGCAGGACTGGGTTCAGATCTTGCTCTTAGCTATTTGACCTCTGTCCTTTTATTTAGCAGAGTAAAAGCTTGGTATTTTGAGAGAATTAAGCATAGACTTAATGAAAGCACAGACCACATTTGGTGACTGTGCAGATAGTTTCTTTTGAAGCTCCAGTGGAGTCTCTGAGTATGTTCTATTTTGCTTTTTTTCTTGAAAAAATTTAAGATCCTCATATTGAAAGGGTCTGTGTATTCTTACAGTAAGTCTGAAATGAGCAAATAAACCAAAACACAACTATGAGATCAATAACATTTTGTTTTCCTAACATCAAAACTCTTAAATTTTTATTAAGAATAAAACCAAGAGATTGGAAAAACATTGACTTAATCTTAGTAAGTGTGTCCTGGTTCATCAAAATCTGTAAATTATCCACAGGGAATTCATTGGAGCAAAATATTGGTACATTACTCAGAATCTTCTATTTTCATACCTTTTTTTTTTCAAGACAATTCAAGTAATTGTGGTGTTTTCTGCAATTTCTGTAAATTTAGTGTAAATTGCATTACACTGCAAATACACTGCAAAAATGCTGCATTAGGGCACTCCAGCTGTAGTTGGAGAGGCAGCTTTGCAGCAAGACTCACATGGAATAGCAGGTGAGTCTGTGTTTATGGCATGGTCAGACGGGCACTCCTTCAGCAGGTCCCAAACATCTGGCAGTAATAGTGCAGTTTTTGGTTTATTGAATGTARAAAGAGTGATTTGTTTGAAGCACCTTCTCCCTCATCAGTGCAGTGTTGCCTGTGAGACTTCTACTTTTTACTTTTAGAAAGATCCCCTTTAGATCTTAGAGAGTAAAATCCAGACTTTGGGAAAGATGGGTGTGTTTAAGAAACTGATGTCAGTAATTTATTTAAAC
>NW_026623491.1:149149-196844 GCF_030028575.1 Malurus melanocephalus | reverse complement strand
TTTTTTTTTTTTTTTTTTTTTTTTTTGGAAGCAGGCAGCAATACCCAAGCAATCCTGTCCAGAAATCCGTTTGTGACTATTCCAGATAGTTCTATGCTTTAGGAGCTCTGTTGCCTACAGTTCTCAGGACCACATTAGAATTCCTTTCAGTTCTCCTCCGTTTAACTCATASAGTGTATAAAGCATACCCCAAACCCCTCGTGGCATCCAGGGAGCTCCTGGGTCATGCATTCAGCCACTTCTTAGCTTGCCTATATGGCTTAGCTTATTGAATAGTGGTTTCTGCTGTTTTGGATTGCAGAAAAAACTTTTTTTGCCCTAAATCCCTCCCCCACAGTGGAACAGATTTAATCTGATGAACTTTATCAACCTACCAGCTTGCAGTTKTAAGAAGTTGTATATACAACAGCAGTTCAGGAGGGATTAAAATGTTAACTAATAAAGCAGAGGACTGAACCAGTGTGAATTTATATTGCTTCTCAAGCTGAGGAAAAGTTTTAATCTGCCTAGTGCTGTCTCCCAGTGGAAATCCTGGCTATTGGAGTTTCCCACTCCAGTTACCTCCTGTTTCTGGGAATCTGTCTACACTGTTAAAAGAATTAGAGTAAAACTATTAGGATCAGTTTTACAGAGTTTTTTTTTTCTTTTTCTGCCTGTTTTTGGATTATCAGGAAAAAAGAATGTGATTTTTATGGAGGTGGTTTCATGAAGCTATGTCTTTTTTTGGTGTGAGCATGTTGCATTTCAGAAATAGACAGTCATGAACTCCATTGAACTCATTGTGGTAGCAACAGRTTTTGTCCTTAGACCATGCAGCTTTCCTAGCTTTGTTTTATTTACTTATGTACATTTTTAAAATCAGTTTTAATCAGGACAGTATATCCTCTCTAATGGAGTCATCTGGGGAATCTCTTGTTTGTTTTCATGACGTGGAAGGAACTAGTTATACAATTCTGCTGCCAAGTTTGTCCAGTAGTCTGATAATCAAGGCATTTCACCAAGATAATCAAGTCATTTCACCAGGATGCTGAGACTCCTGAAGTTCTYCCTCTTCCCTGTATGATTGGAATTTGTAACACAAGGCAGTTGTTCTCATTGCTTCATCGTAATGGATTCATAAAGGCAAATAAAGAAGTCATTAAAGCAAATGTCCCTCAGTTGGTCTTGTTTTGCTCTGTAATTGGATTTTTACTCAGGGAAGCAAAGGGCCTCTCCTGTATTATGAATGTTTTGTAGAACCACTCTTCCTCTTACCCTGTAGTAATGGATAAAGTTGCTGCATGTTCTGTCGTTCCAGAGGCTGCATCCTGAGTTACCCCTTAGCCTGGAAGAACTTGAAAAAGTTTTTGTTACATTGGATGCTGATGGCAATGGCTCACTTACCCCCAAGGAGTTCATCACAGGATTCAGTGAGTTTTGGGAAGCATGTCTCCTCTTTTGAGCTTTGTTCTTGTTCTGTGCTCTCCACATCAATAAAGAAGAATTTTGTCTTAACAGTACACTTAATAATGCACACAGGGAGCCAGACTCTTCCCTACATATAGCAGATATATGTAGCAATGAAGAAGGGATCAAATTATGAATAGACAAAGGACTCCAAAGGATCTCTATGAATAGACAAAGGATCTTTCTCTCCTGTGTAAGATAGTGAGCCATGACACAATGTGAGAAAAATGATGTTATAGTTGAATTACACCTGTTTGAAGCTGTTGAGTAGATCTACATACAATTTATTGAAGATTTCCCTTGGTGGGTGGGGATGTCTTGTGTTTTATTTCATATCAGGTGATGAGACGTGCAAGATAATTAAAATTATCTCTAAGATAAATGTAAGACAATGCTAGGAATGTGTTAACATTACTGTCCTTACAGCTGTGGGAATGCTTTCTACAGTGAATTAATTCTTCAAGTGATGTTAATTTATTTCAAAACAAAACCGGATGAGGCAATTACTATTGCTGTAAGATGTGATCTGATAAGTTCTTTGTAACTGCCTGTTTTGCAACAGCACTCTAATTGTCATGTTCTCTGTGTTTGTCACAGGGTGGTTTTCTCCCCAGCTGTGACATTCCAGATAAGATGACAATATTAGTTAGACTGTGCTCAGTTATTTATGCAGAATCAATTTTGTACATAATTTTAGCTCTGCTGATTAAGGTTTAAGCATTTTTTTCTAGAAAACTGAATGTCTTGTATGTGTGAGTTTTAACTGTCTCAATTTAATTACTATGTTTAGGTCCAGCAAACAGGACCTTCATTTTTGTTTGCAAATCATCAGTCATTTGAAATCCTAATTCTGTCATGTCCCACTTCTCCCACTGTCAAGGTAGATTTAGTATCTTTAAATAGAGTATGCTGTTATCTGAAAATTGACATTATCTAAAAATGAAATAATACATTGCTGCATGGCTTTTCATAAGTTAAGATTACTTTTAAGCAGTCCCTGCATAACCAAAATTTTTGATTATGGGAGGTTTTAAGTGGATGCCACCTCAAGCAGCTGCAGAACCTGGGGATTCCTCCTGCTCAGCTGCTGAAGCCCAGTCCAGAGGCCCACGTTGATATGGCTGCTGTTTTCCTCTTTGCAGGTTCAGCTGGTAGTAAAGTTAAACCTGTGTTTTAAAGACACCCACACAGGCACACAAAGGACATGGACCACGTCATGCAAAAGATAAGGATAGACCGCATAAAGSATGGTACATTTTAACCTGCTACACAGCAGTGACTGGTATTTTCCAGGCCAGGTAGCCCTACATTTGGCTAGGTGATGTTGTTGGCATTCCTGGTAGAAGCAGAAGCTGTGCTAGATAAAAGCTGCTTTAGAAAGCTAGAAAATGGAGAAAACACAGTTGTGTGTGGATAAAGATCRTATAGCACTAATTAGTATGGGAGAGTCCTGTTCATATTTCTAAATGGTGGCTATTTTGAAATTTACTGTAACCTCTCTTTGCAGCATACTCTATTCCATTGTCAACATGCTCTGGAGGATGCTATGAGAAAGATGGAATTAATAAAAATGTGAAACACCAGTACTTCTGTTTTCTTGGGTCTGTAATAATTTCTGTACTGGAATTTGGAATATGACAAAAAAATCCTCTGCRTAAAATCACACTATATTTTGTGGACGTTCAAATAAAACTGAGCACAAAGTCAGCCACAGAACTCAGTGATTCTCTTGCCATGCCTCATCTCTTTGTTATTTATTTACTGTGAAATTTGATCTTTGGTATGTTTAGTATGACATTGCTTCTTATAGTACGTTCTGAAAATGCTAAYGTGTTATTTCTGAATCTTAGGCAAATTTCTTTTGGAGCAGATTGCTTTGAAAAATAACATGATGGAACCATCAGAAGGTGAAGCAGCCTGCCCAGTTAGATGTGAGGAGGCCATGAGTGGTGATGAGGATGAAGAATTCCAGTTCACAAATCTGATGGATCGGCTTGGAGCTAAAAAGGTTTTGGATRAGTGAGTCCTCACAGCAATAGTAATCAATTGTATGACCTTTTATGATTCATCTTTGGGCTTGATTTTAATGGAATCCAAGATGAATGAACAAGCACAAAATCTGCTCAAAACCACAGAAATTCTTAAAAAGACTAATTATCTTGTTGTTAGGATAAAATTCCATTCTACTAAAATTTCCAAGAGCAAAACTCTTGTACTCCAGGCACATTTAATGTGTTTTTCTGCTGTGTGAAAGCTGTACCACTTCATGTGCCATGGGATTTGAACATAGATAATTACAAGCATGTAATCCACAGATGCCACTGATTTTCAGTCAATGCATGATGACTGCTATTTTTGGCAAGGGCTGTGTTCAAAGTGCACCATAAGTAGGGAAGCTTTTCCACTTTTTTTGCTTTTTCTCTCCTTTGTGCATAATTGTATGTTGTGATTGCTCTGGTAACACTATGTCTTCCAGGGCCAGGATGGTTCATTCTGAAATGTGGAACATGAAATCTGCTCAAGGAGTTTTTTGTGTGCTGGCCTCACAATCATTGGTCAATCACAATGAATTTTGGAAAATGAAAAAGAGCATTGGGCAAAAATGGGACGGAATCTGAACAGATGGTGCTAATATTTAAGAAATACATCTGTGATTCTTACTTTGGAATAAAAGTGCTTGTCAGTCCTTCTCTTCACCTGACTGCCTGTTCCAGGAAACTGTTTATTGTCAGTCATCCTGAAAGGCTTTCATTATGAAGAGATATTTACCACCCACTTTTTCTATCCTTATCCTCATTTTGTCCTTTAAATAATAGCACTCTTTGCTGGCTMGGTTGAGGCTTGCAATTCACATGGAAGAGAGTGTCAGGAAGAAACAAAGTCGTTCAGGAGATTCTTGGCAAAGTATTAGAAACCCATTATCATTCACAATAGAGCATCTCTTTCCCAGTGTCTGCTGAACAGATTTGGAAACACAGCATTATCTTGGTAAATCTTTAAATCAATATTTCAAGATGTTCTGATTTTTGTAGCAGAGTCAATGTGGATTCAAAATGTRTGGAAGTGAAAGAATGCAGTACAAACACATTTTGTTAACATGTCCAAGTAACTTAGGAGTCTGAATCTCATTCATTTCTTGTGAGGAAGGGGTTTTGATTGGTTTCCACACTGTCCCCTCCCCTCTAGATTTGAGGGAACTTCTTTACTTGAAATAGAAGTGATGGCAGGGCTCAYTGGATCTCATTTTTCTCCTTTCTTACCCACTCCTGTGTAGGTGWAGTATCTGGTAAGGCACCCACTAAACAAGCAGTTCCTGTGCTATTATGCAGTCATGAATAGCCACATGTTACAGTACATTTTTAAAAAAAAATTCAATTTCCATCATTTTCCACCCCCTCATCCTTTTCAAATCTGGCACAGTTTAAGTTGTTTTTATTAAGTTTTGTGTTCTAACTAGTGATGCCCTGAAGCCTCCATCTACTAAGGTTGCTGTGAACATTTACTGCAGCCTGGGAAATGTTCTCCCTTAATGAATCCTTTATGATCTCTTCTTTCAGTGAGAGTGATGTGAAGCAACTTTGGTTGCAGCTAAGAAAAGAAGAACCTCATTTACTTTCCAATTTTGAAGAGTTCCTGGTCAGAATCTTTTCCCAGCTCCRAGAAGCAGATAATGAGAAGAATGAGTTGGAATGTGCTCTAAAAAAGTTAGTACTTGTCTTTGTTAGACTGCTTGCATAGTTTTACAACTATTTTACCTACTATTTCAGCTTCTGAAACAAACAAGTATTTCAGTGGAGAACTGATGACAAGAGTTCCTGTAATGTAAAATTTTATCAGGCATTAAGAGTACTGGTAAAACTATTCATATTGCTGAACTGCATTAAATTAGCTTTTCTCTTCCAGTTACGATTTTGTTGATTGACATTCTTTTGCAGATGTCTGTTATTGCATTGAAGTTTTAAGACAATATTGAGCGATTCCAATCTAGTTAATCAGTTTGATTCCAGAGGAAAGTAGTATTTAACAGCAAATCTAGAAAATTGTCTGAGTACTTTGCAAACAGTSCATGCAGAAAAGCTATAAACCTGGATTAACTGGCCAGAGGCATAAGAGGTTTAAGATGTTAAAGCAGCACAAAGCACTGATAGTAGTGAAAATGTAAGCAAACAAATATATACGTATATAAAGCAAGCCTATGAAATATAGTAAATAACATGTGTTTTATATATAAAACATATAAAATATATAAGCGAATGCATAAAATGCATATACAAAAACATGTATAAGATCTATAATAGATCATTCTTTTATATGTAGCTGTCTGGAGAGAGAAAAGTTGTGGTGCTAAATCTAAACAGAATGCAAAATTATGGGTGTAGTTGAAGTTSCACCAAATTTTTATTTTGAATTGTYRMTTCTGAATTTCAGATTCTTACAGACCGCATAATGAAGGTAAAGATATTGTTGAACATTTATGTCATTTGTTCAGCACTCTCCTGGCTATTCTGAGAATGTGACAAGGCTTATGAAGAAGGAAAAACCCTAAAAATATATGGTCATTAAAGACAATTGGTTTATAYTGGTAGTGACATTTTCATGTAAGTCTCTCTGTGTGGTTTTAGCCTTCAGACAGCTGGAAACAGCATACAGAGAGTTTTATTGTTTTTCAGACTAGAGATTGTTAATTACCATGTGTGGTGAGGGGTTTGTTTTGGATTTTATTTTGTGAGTGTTTTTTTGGGAACTGTATGAATAAATTTGTCTGTTTAATAGGTCTGATGAATGCAGAAATGCACATAGAATACAGTAGCATTATGTTTTCTGGCTGGTGTGAAATCTCTACCTTGAAAATGCATTGGATTTTTATGCCTTTGTAGTAAAAGCATATTTGAGCTAATTTCTCCTTTTTGTTGCTCCTGATAACACCACTAATTTCAGCATGTAGATTGTTGTTTTTTTTGTAGTCAGTAGCTGGAAGGAGTCAGGGTAGTAATGTTGTCTCTGGTAACAGTGGAACTGAATAACCTCTTTTCTTTTAAACTATGTACAAGTAACAGCAAACCTCAAGAAAACACCATATAGGGGAGAAAATTATTTTTTTTTAATATCCATGTGCTTATTAGCACTAAGGTGTGTGTATCTGGATAGACCAGCTGGGATTTACTGTGGGGTTACAGAAGATAAAGGATGCTGGGTTTTGAGGTTTATAACATCTCCTGGGTTGTTCTGGGTTGAAGACAATAATACCYTTTGGAAATTGAATATGAATTTGATCCTTCATCTTTCCTTCCTGACTCACCTCTGTGAATCATTAGACAATAAGGCAGTCTACTCTCAGCCTTTTGTCTCCTTTCCTGGGTGTAGGCTGTGCTTTTCTCTTAAATTGATCCTTTTGCTTCTATCCTGGATGCCCTGAGAAGCCTCATGTGCATGTACTGGAATCTTTAAGCCATAAAAACCTGTGCTCTTAACTCATGRTGTTCTCCTCTACTTGTTTTTTTGTCTTTTCCTCCAGATCTSTCACACATGCATATTTTCATTGTTGAACCTGAGTCCCATGGTTTAAGAGAYCCARGAGTTTCCTGCYCTTCTGGTTCAATAGAACCAGTAGGCTGCTACTGTTCCCATTTGTAGGTCTAGGCAGTAGTGAAGCCRAAGATATATTCTCARAACACAAACATGCAAATACCCCACACATGAGGGACTGTGCAGGTTAATACTGGTGTAACTAGAGAAAAAAAAATTGGGATTTTAACTCTAAACACAATGCARTTTTGTGGGTACAATATTTATCTGCTAGGATAAGTTAGTTCTCCTTGATTTTTGGTATTTGTGTTTCATTTTAAGTGTTAATTTAAAAGTAGATRGCTTCTTAAACTTRGCAGCAGTGGTTTTTTAAATAGTARGGCAATGTATTGAGTGCGCAAAAACAGCAGAGATGAATGTTATCAAGAGAAAATAAAATTATGCTTATGTGATGGGCAATTACAATTCCAGAGAAAGCCCATGGGGGCATTGCAGAGAGCTTCCTGAAATCGTAGTTTCCAGTGGCAGCCCAAAGAGCTCAGTAAACAGCTCAGGGAGGGTACTGAGCACATGGCAAAGCGTGGTTTTGCCWCTACATGGAATCTTAGGGCACCCATGTCTTGAGTGCACTGTGTGAAATTCTGGTCTCTGCAAYACAGGAAGAATGCAGTGGGCTAGGAAAAGTGCCGAGAATGGCAACTCAGTGGTTAAAGGAATTCAACAACTCTTCTGAGAGAGCTATTTTTAAAAGCTCTTGAATGAGGAGGCAAAGGCTGGAGTGGGATATGACAGACCTTGTTATTCTTCAAATCCCTGGCAGTAGAACCAAGAGGCTTTTAATAATAGGAAATAAGCCTAAAAGAGATGAGAAAGATCTTTTTCTTCTAATAGCTGATAAAATCTTCAACTGACATTATCTCTGTCCGCTGCTGCACTTTGCATTTGAAGGACAAATGTAACAAAGATGTGGGCTGTGTTTCAAACAACAGAGTTCCAAACAGAGAAGATAAACAAAAGGGTCAAGGGGAAAGGAAGGTTGAGCTGTCTTCTCATTGGGCTTAGCGTGGGATAGTGTCAGAATCCAYCTTCCTGGAAGAAGAGGACCATCAGCATCTCAGGAGATTAGTTCACACTATGCACAAATCACTTTTTTTTTAAGGAGAAAGAACCATTACAACAACCTGTATGAACAGCAGTTGTGGAATCAAAACGTTCACACTGCAGCTCATGAATGGGCGGAAATTGAACCCTTGTGAGTATGTTGATCCTGAACTTATCATCTGAACTTAGTGAACTCATATTTTGTCTGCTTTTGTCTCCGTTTATTCCACAGCATTAATGAAAAGAGAGAGACTACTTTATCAAATACTGCTGAAATTATAAAATTATGTGTTAAGTAAAACTTGAAAGGRTAATCTATGGGAATAGAAATTTTAGCCAAAACATGTTGCATTTTTCATGTAACAATGATATATCCTTATGCATTCAGGTTTTTTTCTCCTGAATATATGTGTGGAATCTTTACCAGCTAAGGTGTAACGGATTATTTTGTCTTCTGCTTGTTAGTTATTTTGCTTATAATTGTTAGATTTTTGATTACAAGGGGATATTATTTTCGCCTTCTGTTTAATTTGATCAGAGATAAGAGTGGAAATCCACGAATGAAATGCTGGGAGAGTATTCAGCCTGCAGAAATGGCATTGCTTGTGTGCCAAAAAGATTTCTACATCCCTCAGTACCTCATGGATGTAGTCTTYGTAGTGCTACCATATCCTTTGCTCCCAAACACTTAATAGGAAAGAAATACCTAAATCAGCAGCTTAAAACACAAACTGAAGTTATTCTCCCTGTCACACAGAAACCAAGAAAATCTTTATGATTCCCATGGAAACAAGCTGCTGTGCAATGTGTTCTGCTTCTACAAAGTTACAGGGCTTTTCTGTAGTCAGTCTAGTGCTGGTCAAAGTGACTTTATATTTAATGAATAGAGTAGGTGTGTGATCTTAGCATCTCTGCCACGCCTTTCTAAGTAGTTGTCATTTCTCTATGAATTTGTGTAATTTGATTCTGCTGATCAGTGCGATTTTCTTATGAAGCATTTTGTCAGTTTCAAGCAAATAAACTTTCAGATGAGAACATGGGYCATCTTTATAAGAGGAGGAAGGCAAAAAAAGGGCTTCTGGATCTTCTGGCACTCTGTTTCAAGTGTTACAGTCAAATGGCAGAGGCCCTTTTGGGGGCAAGTTTTCTCACCTAGTCAGAGTTTATAAATGTCTTAGTGACAGCCATTGTTTTCCTCAGATTCTTGTAGTTTGACAGTTGTTTATTGCATCTGTAAATCCTTGGAAAATATCTCACATTTTTTACCTGTGACTGAAAAAGCAAGCTGGCAGTGTCAAGTGTTCTGCTGTTTGAAAGGGGGATAGATGATTTGTTTCTGGTTTTACACACTCTCCTTAGATTAGGTAAAGTTCTTGAATTTTCTTTAAAATCGTCTTTGTTTTAAATGAGAAGAGAATCAGGCCTTCAATATGGGAAAACATAGACTATGTAGAGTATTAGGTTAAAAAAAAAGTAGATACCCTGAGTWCAAAATAAATGTTGGKTTTTTTTCTACTGTATGTTCCTTGTCTTTCTCTTGTTGATGTGAATGTCCTTGAAGATTTTGTGCTTTATTTGTAACAGATGCAATATGCAGACTGCTCAAGAAACAGCTATGGCAGAAAGAATATGGGGGAATATACACTACTGTCATATAAAGCTCCGAAATAATCTCTATTAAAGTTTTTTCTAGGATGTCCCCAAGTTTGATASGAAGAGATTTTTGCTTTTCAGTTTCTGGATTAATGAGAATACAATAGAATAGAATAGTAATAGAACAGAGCAGATGTTTGATTCCCTGTCAACAGTTAATTTTTTTTCTGCCCAAGCTAAAGAATTTGCTCAATGTAATCCTCCATGGATTGAACTTCAGTGATATTAATTAGAATATTCTACTGGAAAAAAGTGAACTTGGTAGGTTCTTTTTTTTTTTTCCCTACAGTCACGTACACCTGTGCACAGCATTTTTATTTCTGTTCATTCTCTTTTCAAATTTGTCTCAGCAAAACTGCTAGAGAGGCAGTAAGGCTGCTTTCAAGAATTCCATTCTAGCTAATGGGTCTTAGACATAATAGAAGTACCTCATTCAGTACTCTTGAAAGGGAAACAGTGTAGTCCAAGAGTAAAAAAAAAAAAAGGAAATTGCAGTGAAAATACTTTTAACTGTCAAACGTAAGCTCTAATATCTTGGTATTGTCATTAGGAAACTCTGTTCCTTATACCTAAGATTCTAAGATTTGATAGTCATTAAAACTGCATAATGAATAACTGTTTTATATGGAAACATCAGCTTTGTATTAGCTTTTGAGCTGTTGAAGCTTTATTTCCATGAGATAAAAAAAAAAATTAATCTGTGAGCTTTACTTACAAGAATTTCTATTTCCTTGACACCAGAACATTCTTTGGAGTCTTGTGTTAAGGCAGAGATGTGGAGCTTAGCTGGTAATGTGAGCCATGACTTGAAGTAATGCTACAAAGACCCACTCAGTGTATTTTTATCTCTTATTAGGAAAATTGCTGCTTATGATGAAGAAATTGAGTATCTCTATGAGGAAATGGAACAGCAAATCAAAAAGGAGAAAGAGCAGTTTCTCTTGAAAGTGAGTGTCTCTTTGTTATGGTGGACATGAATTCTACTGCCCTTTCAGTGGTTTTAAATTCATTCTGGGTGTGAAATTAAAGCCCACAAAATGTGTTTCTCAACAGAGTAAGAAAAAGCATCTTTTACCTCACAGCTACTTTTGTACTGATCCAGTCTCTGCAGCTTCAAACTGACTCGTTGGATGGAAGARCACTCTTGTCCTGTGCCCAGGGCTGGCATACAGCAGCCTCTGCCATTCTTTCCAAAGTCAGTTCAACCACAGACATTGTATTATTGGTGCTGCTGTAGGTCCAAAATCTGGTCACAATTAGGAAAAACACTCTGTGAGGTTGTTCAGAGCAGCACCAGTCCTGTTGACTTCTACAGTCTCTGCACTTTGGAGGGGACAACAACAAGAGATGAATCAAGTGATGGTAATTTGTGAAACAACTGCTAGTTATTTGCAAAATAAACACAGCTCAGATTCTTTTGTCACTGCCACGGTGCTTCCAAAACATCTGAAAACAAATTCCTTTTTTTTTTTTTGGGAAGTCGTGAAATCTCCTCTACTGTGTTCGTAATCTTTTCTTTGGATTTTTCTGTCCTGCTTTTTCTTGTAAGACAGGGAAACTAACAACAACTTCCAGCATGCTCCAGGAAAGAGTCATCTTAGAATCATGTAGGTGGGAAGGTAATGCCTTACTTTCTAACTAGATCAGGATTCTCAGGAACTTGGCTGATTAAGTTTTGAGTATTAAAATACTGGGGGTTCCACAGCTGCTCTTGGAGGCCTGGGACAGTCAGTCATGGGCTACTGGCTCATCCCTTTTTGTTGTCTTGGCACCAGTCATATGAATTAAACAAATGCAGGGCTTCAGCGATACATGATAGAAATAGTTGCCAAAATAATGGTTATTGTCTCCATTCTCAATCAAATATAGATCAGAAAATCTAAACAATATATCCAAAACTTCCTTTTGGGATCCAAATATATAAAATATTTTTTGTTTCCTGCAAAACAAAAATAAAACCAAAACCAAAAAACAAAACACCACCAAAACAACAACCAAAAAAAAAACCCAAAACCAAACCCACCCCCGCAAAAAAACCCAAAAAAACCAAAACCAAAGAAAAGCACCCAATGGTGCCTTTATCAGCTGTCTAAGGGATCTTTTCACTTTTGCCTCACAGGGTAGTGAACACGACTCAAATTTTCAAGTTTTATTCTATTTCAAGCTGAGAGCAGGTTCTCTTGGTAGATGAGACGGACCCTTTAAATAAAGTTTGTATATCAGCTGAGGGATTAAAAAGTATTTGCGACTTTGCCTGACAGCAGTTTTGTGGAAAAAATAGTTTATGTGCTCTTAATAGCCTGCAACTGAAATGGTATTTAAAACCCCCAAGCAACAAAGACTTTTCCATAAGCAATGATTGTTGGATCTCCTAATTAGTTGTATATTTGAGGTTAAACCATTTCTTTCAAGCTTTTTCATTAAAGCTTCCCACTCAAGCTATTTACAGTTTAGTCAGCAGTCACACTAAGGGTTGCCAGACACTCAAGAAGTATTGTTTCTTTGCATGACTAATTTGAGATCTTGGGAGATCTGACTGTTAAATTCTTTCTCTAATGCAAAGTCTTACAAAGACTTTACAGCCTGGAGAGATGCATTGATGCTGTATAAAGGGGAAATTATTGTGGCTTGAATGAAGAGCAGCTCTTGAAGAATGCATTTAAAGAAATTGGTAAGATGCAAATAAGTACAAATTGTAGCTATTTACAATACTTAATACCCTGCTGACTGAATGTTACACAAAAGGGGCAGTTAGTCTGTCTTTTTCACTTGGATATATATTCTTCCCCAGAACAAGCCAGTTATCGTGCATTTGATTACCCCATTCCAKGTACTGCTTAAGGGGAAACACATGTAAGAACAACTGCTGTCTTGAGGGAATTTTTGTTTTTGTTTTGAGGCATTTTCCTGGGGACCTTAGAGAGTAGAAGCCTGTTTTGGAGGAATAGGACAGATTCTCAGCTAATACGAACTGCTGGTGCCTGCTTTTACTYAGGGGAGGTCTGTTAATTTTTCTCAGCTGAGGAGTGTCTGAAGGAGTAATCCCAAATATGACTGGGAGTTCCCAGTGACTGCAGGATACTGAGATAGTGGACAGRTTGATAAAAGTGACAGGCCGAACTTGAAGCTACTTGTTTACACCAGTGGAACATTTGTGGAAARTTGTGGTTAGTGATGGATTTTAAGTGTGGCAGTTGTTTCTTTTACATCAACCTGAGTTGCTGTGGCTGGAAATGGGAGGATCCATTCTGTGTTGATTTAGGTTGGCTGAGCTCCTCAGCCTCCTGCCTGAGATGTCTGCTTCCACTTTCTAGTTCTCCATATCTACTCATGTGCAACCAGCATRTTCTGTAGCAGCCTCAGACACTGAAGCTGCTGGACTACACTAGTTTACAGATTCATGAGTGATACCTTCCCTAAACTGAGTTCTACCAYGTCTCGTTACATTTGCTGTGGAAAGCTTCCTCCCTGATTTGTAATTTCTCCTCCTGCTGATGCAATTGTGCTGTTCTGTTAATCCATTTCCTCTTTGAATTTTGCAGGACACAGAGAGGTTTCAGTGCTACCATCAAGAGCTGGAGTGCAAGCTGCAGTCAAAAGAACAAGAACTGGAACAATTGGTTCAGAAACAGAAAAGGGTACTAACTGCTGTCTTTCAGAATTTAAAACCAGATAATTCTTATTTCTTCATGGGATTTTCTTTAGCTACTATTTTAGAGCCCAAAATTGCAAGTTGGTGTCATATGGTTCTGCCAAATTGTGACCCTCTGTTGTTTTTGTATCATATGCTTAGGAAAAGTGTTAACCTCTGTTTCTAAAGTAATTTTCCTTTTATGTGATAAAATGAAAAAAAAAATATTCTTCCCCAGTACCAGGTCAATTTTTATGAAAATGTAGCAGAATTCCACTGCCTTCAATGTTCTAGGAACTYTCTTAACACCCAGACAACTTAAGAGCAGAGAAGAATGGTTTGGCTCTTGTAGTGCACACCTTTTCTCAAAGCCTGTACCAGCCACTTATTTTCTTGTTTTGGACAATTCAGCACTATGARCTCAAAATGCTCCCTCCTGAACAACCTGCTCCTGATATAGCTCTGTGATAACAGTTTTACAGCAGTGCATGTTTCCCTTGCATTGGTAACAGCTTGTCAAGTTCCCATATTGAAACCTGATGTGTTTTACTTCTTAAAATGTGTGGCCTGCTTGGGGAAGCAGAGAACTTGCTGTAAAGTGGCACTAAGGTCATTGCAGGAAAGACTAGGCATAGGGTAAGGTGGTAGCACTRAAATTTAAAGGGCTGAAATGGAATGCTGTAAACCAAATTTCCTCTGTAGAATATGAATAGGTGGACAAAAGAAGAAACTTTTCAAAATGAGAACCTTCAGCCATTGGAATAAATTCCCCAGAGAAGTGGTTGGGCACTTAAGATTTAGCTGGGCAGGGTGCTGGGTCATGTTTTCTAAACTGTGCTTTTGCCAAGAAAAGGTTGGAACAGACAAACCTTGAGTTCCCCTTCCAGCCTGGTACTCTGATTCCCTGAAGTTTAGCTTATAAGGATACAGTATTGAAGTGCATTCCCTAGTTTTAAATCTACTGCCTGATGTTAATTACCCTTGTTCAGTACCACTGTGAATCAGAATACATGTGGTTTTATGCAGGCTCTTTACCACATTGCAGCACTATAGTGAAATAATACTTTGAAGATATCTGTGGAGGCACACAGATCAGGCATTTTTAGTCTGAAACTAACTGTAAAAGTATAAGACATTACTTTTTCTAATTTTGTAAAGGTTATATTTCAGTATTTTCCTTTGTTTGTTTTTCCTTTAGAGCTCTCTTTAAAACTAGTTCTCAAGCAGCAATTCTGTAAAAACCTTTCCTTGTGTTTTTTTCAACTATATGTTTTCTAAATTTGGTACAAAACCCACAGAACCTATTCAGAGGTTTTCACTCAATTTTAAGCTTGGTATAAATCAATCAATAGAGGCAACAATACAGGGAAGTCTTATTTTGTTATTGTTGTCTGGATTGCCATTGTCTACTATTGCCTATCTTGGAGAACATATAACAATGTCTGTGCTATTTTTATTAGTATTTTTTATCTGATTTTATGTTTTTCATTTCTATTCACTATCTTTATTGTTATTAATAGAACTACTGTATTTTTTATTTTATTTGTAATTTCTATTATTTATCGTTTCCCCTCTGTCTTACGAATTTGCATGAATCAAAACAAGGGTGCTTTTGAAAGACAGGATTTTCATACACCATAAAGATTAAAGTATCCCATTTTAGTTTTATGGAAAGAAAGCTGTGTTGGGCTAATGGAATCCAGTATTTCTGTTGATAGGATGAGTGACATAATTTCATTCAGGTGACTAATGACAATTGAAACTTTTGTCATTCAACCAGCTGATTGGCCTGTTGTTAATCTGATATGTAGTATTTGGTTGTTGTTTTTTTTCCTTTTAAATTTTTATTTTTAATTTTTATTTTTATTTTTAATTTTGATGCAGTTTTTTTTATAGCAACTTAGGCTATTTATATGATGCTTTACTCAGTGTAGTTAGAGACAGTGTTTTCTACATATATTTTTCTAATTTCTAATGATCTTCTCTGAGTCTTGTCTTTACTCATATCTATTTTTRTAATACTATGTCCCCACTCATTTTCTGGTACTACTTTCCTTTACCTAGACTTCCATGTGTTTGCCTTAACCAGAGATCTCTGTCACTTTTGTCTCCTCCTCTTGCATGGAAATATACTTTGATAATTAAATCTTCTTGCAGACAGTAAAGGTAGCTTGGTTTAATTACAACTTCTATTGCTTGATTGTATGAAAGAATCTCTTTTCACTCTTGTGTGAGGGGAAGAAAGTAAGTGTGGGCCAGGTAAAATGCAGGGGAGTTACTGGGTTTCTCACATAAAATGGGTTCTGTGCTGATTGCCATTGAAGAGCATATCTTGGGATGGGGAATGAGATCCACGAGAACACGGATCAGTAGCACTCAAGTGCTTATACCTGCCTTATAGCGCTGTATAAATATTTCATCTTTCACATGCAACTGAAATAAACAGGGAAAAAAATATAAGAATTTCAGAGAGGATGCTGAGCTAAAAGCAAGGCAATGCATGGAGAGTGCTCAAGGCATGTGTATGTCTTTTGGAAACACCAACAGATGACCTCAGCAACAGCTTATTTGCATTGGATAATCCCAGTTCTTTACTCAGCTTAAACTTGGTTTTCCTCTCATCATTTTCAAAAAGAGAGAATATGCACTGTCAGCTACTGTGTCTGTGCTTAACCTGCAGTAATGGGTGGATTTTTACTGCTGCTTAGATTTTCTTAAACATGTCTATGGGCCATGGCTCTTTCTCCATCATATTGCATCTACCAGGAGCCCATTTGCAGTTGCAGTAAGCAGCTAGAAGSTATGGGATCAGTGGCATTCACCTAATGAGTTATTTCTCTGCACTGGAAGTTGTTTGGATGAATGCTCTAAAAGTAGTSTTTGGCATTTCTCAAAGTTTGTATGAGTATGGTGGAAGAAGGGAGCTCTGTATTGCTGTGAAACAGCCCTTTCTCCTCTTACTGTTTTCTGGGCTTTAGACATTATATTGTAGTTTTTCTGATGAGAGTGAGCACCAGGATTTATGGCAAGTATTTCTAAAATCAGTATGCATGATTCTGGCAGATCATGTTGGCTACTGTTGCAGTCACATTTCCAGAACAGTCTCTGTAAGCTTTCAGATGGTCATGCTGTTCTGAAAGTGGGACTGCTGTCTACAATTCGTTTCTCCTAAGATTTTTAAAARTTCATAATTGAGTGGTCACTTTTTGCTTCTTCCAAAGCCGCTCCTCTGGATCAATCTTGTCTTCTGTACCTGAAGCATCTGGTCTTTTACTTTAGAATAGATAACTTCATTCTGTCAAGGAGTTGAAGCAATATTCAGGAACTGATGTAATCTGTCCGTGTAAGCCAACCTTGTTCAGCAGTAATCTGATGCTCAGCCAGTGTTCCATGTGAAATGTGAGCCTGCTGAGGCTACAGTTCAGCAAATGCATTAAGCTGCTGCTGCTGCTGAGTGCTCCCACTCTACACTTGCTCCCTACAATGCCAGCTAGAAAATATCTTCTGCTTTTGTTTTTAAGCTGGGCCTTGATCAAGCCCTAGACCAGAGCAACAGCAGTGTTGTGGGGTAGGARCAGACTGGCAGAGCTGGGTGAGGACAAATTTTGGTTGGGTGAACTGTGCTTGTTGGGAAGGGCAAAATGAGAATTCTAACAATGTTATGTCTCAGATCTGGAAGATTGAAATGGTGTAATTGTAAGGCTTCTAGTATATCTTACATCCCTTAAAATGAATACAGAAAAAAATAAAATAAAGCTTTTTTTTTTTTTATTTTTTTTATTTTGAGCTGCATTTTTAAGCAATGCCTTCCCTAATATGAAGTTTTGCTCTATTGTCTCAATTTGCTCAGTTAGCCAGGGAGAAGCAGGTAGAACTTCTTTGTATACCAGAAACCACTGTCACCTGCTCTTATCTGTTTCACAGGGAAGGCATCACTTTGCTTTGATGCTTTGCTTTGATCACTTTGGAGAATGAATATAAAGCTAAATAAAAAGGCTCTAATTCACACTTCTTGGCATATCTGTCTGAGGTGGCAAAAAGGTTGCCTCATGTTCATATTACTGGGGATGGGAAGGTTTATCAGCTATCAGATTTAAATCTAACAGTTTTTAGACAGAACTCTGAATTGCTCTGTGTAGGTCTTGTCTTTGTGAAAAATGGTCTAAAATAGCAGTTGTGAATATCAACTAAATGCTGCTAGTCTGCTTTGTAGCACCTTTTTTATGGTTTTTACTGGTGTGATTTTGAGCTGGATAAAATTCAGTCATGAAGCAGAATGGCTTTGTTTTTGTGTGGCATAATTATGTCTGTACAAAGAGTGGAAGAGCACCATATGTGTTTTATTCATTTTTTGGCTTTGATAGACATAGCTCACTGCTCAGCTAACCTCTAAGAYCTAAATTGAAAGCCTCAAAACTGAGATGCCTCAGTTGGTTGTAATACTTTCTGTTCTCTTTTCTTCCACCCCAGTTAGAGCATCAGTGTACAGAACTCCTCAGTGGCAAGGAAGAAACCAAAGTAGAGAACACCAAGCTGAAGCTGACTAACCAGGAGCTGCTGAGAGACCTGGAGAGAACATCCCACGAACTAAGCCTGGCTCAACAACAGCTACAGGTGCTTCAGGAGGAGGCATCAAGGCTTCATGAGGAGAAGGAAATGTGAGTCTGCAGCTGCAGTAGTTGTGGTGTGTTTACTTGGTATGCCAGAGAGCCTCCTCAGTGTATTCAGTGCTGTGATTTAAGCTTGTGTCATAAGCAGAAACCACCAGGAAAGCTGAGTGCAGTTCTGGCTGACTTCCCTTCAGCATGTTTTCTGTAGCATATCTGGCTTCTAAGGAACCTTTTGCTTCATGTTTAAAATGTCAGTGTTCTCCCAGCTGCCATTGGTTGACGGTATTTGAAATGAAAWATCCATTTAATGTCTTAGTTTTGAAATACCAATGGAATTCCTCAAGGAAATGCCTTAAGTTGTGGCACATGGTGCTCCATCCTCCTCAAAGCTGATTCTATCTGAAACTTGCTCCTCAGACTGCATTCTGGCTATGAGATGCCTAGGATCTTTTTTCCTTCATCAAAAGTAAGCTTAATAAGGCCAGCAAGATAAAATGTAGCTTATCCCAATTCCCACAAGGCCTTACGATAATTCAGAACCATAATTTTTGAGTTTCCAGTTCAAATGTTGTGGATTTCAGATTCTGATTCTGAATTAAAAAAAAAAAAAAAAAAAAAAAAAAAAAAAAAAGAAGAAATATTTACAACTCATATTTTGAGGGGTAGAAATGACCTATGACAGATCAAGCTTTCTGTCTTGCTTCAGCCTTCTGCACAAACTAGAAGATACATTACCCTGAAGCTGTAATTGGCAGAAATGTTCGCTGAAGTCCATTTGAAAACAATGCTCAGGGATTTGTAAAATCCTCCTGTTGCCAATGGAGAGCACATGAATGACGCATGTATCTACCATTGCAACAATGAACTCTATAATTCAGAGCTGTTTCTGTTTGACATATTTCAGGATAGAGCAGAACATTAGTTCAAATGTCGCRTTCTTTTTCTCTGAACCTTTGTGCCAAGTTCTATTTAGTTATAACTTATTTAATTTTTCTTGAGGGCACAAATAATGAACTTTGTCGATAAATTACAGTTAAAGAATGGCCACCATGATTAGAATTTTTAGGTTTGCATGTTTGTTGTGTGTTTTGGAAGCAGACAGTAGAAATATTCCTCCTCAAGGTGGTTTGTTTCCTCTTTAAGGCCTCTCTTTTCAGATCCAGAGCAAAGACTATGGAATGATCTGATTTAAAAGCTACAGAGGATATCTGCCCAGGGRTCAGACTGCTGAATAATACTACTGCATTTACAAAGCCTTTTGGAGTCAATAGTGTTTTATGGAATTAGAGCTCAGACCTACTCAACTGCAYCTGCAGTGTTGCTTTAAACATCTGTATCAGTCTGGTAAGACCTGAGCTGTTAAAGCAGGTGTGATGTTCAGACAGTGCACAGGAAGAACTTGAGGCTTCACTGAAAGGCAAAAAAATCATTTAAGGCCAGACACCAAATTGTGTTAAATCAAAGTAAATGCTGTTAAAATGGCTGCAAAAGTGTCAGGAATTGGAAAGAAACTGTAGGGATTGTAGACATGTGTGAGCCTGACATATGGCTCCAGCAGCAGGATAAGCTCTAATTTTGGATAAAATGTCACCTGTTTTTTAGTGGCCACGAGTGAGAAGTATTTCAGCCGTGTCTCTTCTCTGAATGCTCAAAGTGCCAGTGTCAACATACATTAAGCTCTCTGGATGAAGAAATTAAAAAGCTGTATTTTTTWAAAAAAGAACCTCTACTCCTTCCTCTGCTCACTCATACTGCTGTGGTACTCTGGGCCTTAAACTGAATAAACTTCTTGAAAATGAAAAACCATTCCTGCAGAATTTGCAGGTTTGAAGAGGCTGAAGTCTCAAATGTAGATATCCCTAGGGGGAAGCATTTTAACAGTATTCTTACCATGGTTAGAACAATTTTATTTATTTGTTTTATTGCAGGGAGGTGTACCGAGTGACAGAAACCCTACAGAGRGAGAAGACAGGACTTTTGAAGCAGCTGGATTTTTTAAGGTAAGGTAGATCTTCCATTCAACAACTTCTTGCATCATTCTGAAGAGGTGCATTAGAGGATGAAATGATGTTGGGATGTGTAGTGAATGTAGGTGTTGACAGTGGGGTGCCTGTGTAGCAGAGAGAAGCAGCCAGGGCTCCCTCATGCTGACGGCCGCGGCTCGGGACACTGTGCAGCCCCATGGCCACGATGTGCTTCTGGGAAAGGCTTGGTAAGAAAGGGTGGAAAACAGCAGAGCAGCTGTGAGAGAGGAGTGAGGAAAAAAACATGTGAGCAAGCCCCTCAGACAGCAAGGGCAGTGGAGGTGCTTCAGGCAAAGTCCCTCGTAGCCTGTGCAGAGTCTGCACAAGAGCAGGCTCCTGGCAGGAGCTTGGTCCAAGGAGAGTGGCCCTTGCAGGAGCAGGTTTTTTGGAAGGAACTGCACGCTGGAGCAGTCCATTCCTGAAGGACTATTCCCCATGGAAAGGATCTGTGCTGGAGTTCGTGAAGGWCTGTAACCCAGAGTGGAGCAGAAACACAGTGTGAGGAGAAAGGAGCCCCACAGAGGAGCTGTGATGGACTRACCACAAACCCCACTATTCCCCATCCTCTTGTGCCCCTCAGAATTTGTAAGGAGATAGAAAAGCTGAGGGTGTAGGAGTGAAGTTGAGYCTGAGAAGAAAGGGGATTGTGAARAAGATGATTTTAGTTTTGTCTCTGTTTCTCCTCATCCTRCAATTGAGTTTGTTTTGTCTATAATGGGTAGTTGGTAAGAGATCTTCTTGTCCTTATCTTGGCCCACAAGCTTTTCCATCTTACTATCTTCTATTGTTGTGTTCAGGAAGCAGAGTGACAGAGTGGCTTGGTGTACATCTRGCAGCCAGCCAAGGTCAACCTGACRCAAGATAATGACAAAAGGTGGTAAAAMTTATTACAAAAGACTTTTGTATGCCCTGTTCTTGCACAGAGCAGAAGGCAGCACACCTGAAAGATGTGCTTCATTTTGGCAATTTGGTATTGTGGGACAATCTCCTTTCCAAAAGTCAAATGTAAAACTGAACAGCAGTGAACAGTTCTAAGTTGGTTCTGTGGTAGAAGCCTGGCTGCAGGAGCTTACTGAAAGGCTSTGTTGCTCCTCAAGTACTGGGAGTTGAGCCAAAATGAAGATTCTYTCCCCAAAATATTTGTAAAATGATACCAAAATGTAGTTAGTGAATGTTTCTGTATTGATAGACTTCAAAGTTTGGAGCTGTGTTCAAACAACTGTAGCAATGCCAATGTGAAGCAATGCCAGGTTTTGTTTGCTTGGTGGTCAGTCTGCACAGGTTGCAGGTTGCACCTGCCTTCACTGACTGCGTTTCCTTAAGGAAGCCTCATTTTAAAGTTACCTAAAAATTTCACYTGCTTGGGGAAAGATTCTTGTTTTGCAGTGTGTGTTTTCCATAGGCAGCTCTGTGATCCTGCCTGCTGCAAGTTTTGGTGGGACATAGAAACATCTGACAACAGGGCTTTTTACTGCTCACTCTGGCTGCTCAGGTTCTTCTGTGGCCAGGCCAGCAGCAGATGAAGACAATGGATKATGCACTAAGCAGGTTGTCAGAGCTGATCAGAGCTTGCTGATTGCCTGGASTATCTGTTTCTCCACACTTTTCATTGTTTCTGCGGAAAGGATGGAAGATGCATGTTTTCTTAGGGTGACTTTTCCACTGCAGCCGCAACTGTAGCCCTCAGAAGGGCATTACTCATTRCTGACCTTCACAGCTGTCACCAGATAACAAGAGATGGTGTTCATTGCACCCCCTCCATGTTAAGAGGTCATCTTTACTGTGAAAAWCATTTAATGTTCTAATTTATAGTAAAATGAGACATATTGACCAGAACTGGTTTCTGTATGTTAAGGCATTTGTTCAGATAAAAAACAGAAGGAAGTCCAGATGCCTCYGGCTTTAATCAGCATGGCCCTGCTGGAGAATCAATAGCCCAGACAAGGAACTGGCTGAGGTGAGAATATAAATAAAGGATGATGGAAGGRTTGCACTGCCAACTGTCCAGTCTGTCTGTTAGCATGGAGTAGAAAAGTCAGCAGTTGTAAATACTTGGCTTYAGTGATTCTTTTGTTTGTGTTCTCTTCGCAGAGAGAGGAACAAACATCTCAAGGATGAACGTGACATATTTTTACAGGTAGCCAACCATTGTTTTAAAACCCAGTGTTGAGCAGACACATGAGAACAGCTTCAAAAGAAGGGGAGCAGAAGGCTGTGCAGGAGATCGGCTTCTGTGCCATTTAAATCTTGTCCTGTTCTTAATTTGTGTTACCTTTTTTCTTACTTGAAAATAAGATTTTTTTCAAATTGCTGAAAAATTTTAAGAGCTACATATTTAGAATAATGAAATGGGATCTGTCTGAACAAAGAATGTACTTTTGAAGAAACTAAGGGTGCAATCATGAAAGGGTGAAATAACCAAAAATTGGACAATTAAATTTTGTTAATTTACTYAGTCAAGAGTAGGTAATATCCTGAAACATTTGTAAACAGTACAATAACTGAGTACCTGAATCAATACCTGAATTCCTCTTGGGACTAGGCTAAGAGCAGATCRTATTAACTTTTTAAGCAGCAGCAAAGAATGGACCCATAAGATTTTCAAGAAGTATTCTGGTGTAAGGAGTCTAAGACCACTTAGTTTACATTTACTTGTGTTCTTAGTCCTACAAGCAGCTGCTAGTGTAAAAAAAATATTTATTGACTTTTGTTTTTCATGACATTATGTTGTTTTATTGTGATCCACTCAGTTTGCAAAGCCAATGAATTTTTGCAGGATCTGGRGTTTCCCTGTTCTCATGGTTTATCAGTCAGAATTCTGAAGCATTTATACCTGTAGGATTTTTTTCTACATTTTTTTTCTGTCATTTACATTGTGTAATTTAAGTATTAGGAATCAGGGCAGTTACCCATAATGAACAACAGGAGTAAATTAATAAGAAATATTCTATATTTCTGCAGAAATGCAAAACAACTGTTCCAAAAGGCAGCTGGAAGCCAAGAGCGGGGTCTATAATTGGGAAATACATAGAGGGCAAGGTGCTACCTAACAGGTAAAAACTGTTTTTCATGTGTTCCCTGTGTTGCCTGTGTTCCTTGTATAGAAAGAAGATGTGGAATCCTTCCTGTCTGCAAAGGCAAGAGATTTYCTCATTTTGGATGTGTATATGCTGGGAGACGCAAAAACTTGCCCATTACCCTGTGTTAGTGTGGTGCAATGTCAAATCTCCACTTAAACTTTTTTTGGTCCATATTTAACAAACCCATGTCCCTCCTACCTACTAAAGAGAGAATTAGATTATGCATAGAAAGGATCTGGATGGGGGGATCTTTTATTCATCCAGAATGGGAGTAGGAGGTGGGAAAGGAAAAAATCGCAGTGGAAAAAGTTACTTGAGCTCTTCTATGAGGTTAGGATTGAGATTAATCTAATGTTTTCCATTCTGGTTCAGGTTTCTCTTATAAATTATTAGCTTTCCTCACAATGCTTATAATTATCAAGCAAGCTATATGTATATATGTGGTATGGTGAGCTGACTTTTCAGTAGTCACTGGAATGACTCTACTCTTCCTGCTATGACTGGTCAAAAACATGGGAGGTTAAATTCAGTTACATTAGAATGAGATAGTAGGTCCAATATATTTCAGTGATGACATTTCTTTTTTCACTGTTTAGCCATTCATTTGAAGAAGATGATGTTTTCAGTAACTCAAAGAGGAGGAATTCTGCTGGACTGAATGGAATTCTCTCTGAAGAGCCTGATGCCAGAGTCACTGCGGGAATGCCCAAAACATCACGTCTCCAAAGAATAATATCAATTGAAGAAGATCACCTGCCCCAGCTTCTTGACAGGCTGGTTGATAAGCAGCTGAGCAGATGGTCTGGAGAAGATGAAAATACCTCTGAGATGGAAATGAATAACGAAACCAGAGAGCAATCAATGGAACACGCACCATCATCTTCTAGAGAGCAGCCTATAGGGAAGGAAACATTGTCAAATGTAAGACATTAGGAGACCTCACCTTGAGTGTAGGRGGAAGTACTGGACCCTATGATTTAAGGAGAATGTGAAGGTCCTTGAGTGCATCCAGAGGAGGGCAACAAAGCTGATGGAAGGGCTGGAATGCATATCTTCTGAGGAGTGGCTGAGGGCACTGGGTTTGTCTTGTTTGGAAAAACAGAGATTGAGGGGTGACTCCCTTGTTCTCTGCAGTTCCCTGAAGAGGGGGAGGGGAGAGAGGGAAGCGCTGATYGCTTCTGCCTGGATCCCAGTGATAAGATGTGTGGGAATGGTTCAAAGATGCCTCAGAGGAGGCTCAGACTTGACATCAGGAAGCATTTCTTTACTGAGAGGGTGGTCRGACACTGGAACAGGCTTTCTAGGGAGGTGGCCCATGCCACAAGTCTGTCACTATTCAAGAGACTTCTTGAAAATGCCCTTCATACCATGCCTTAACTTTTGGTYAGCCCTAATGTGGTCAGGCAGTTGGACTAGGTGGCTGTAGGTCCCATCTAACTGGAGCTGTCCTGTTCTGTTCTCTTCTGTTCTGTTCTGTTCTCTTCTGTTCTGAAGGACCTTTGATGATATGAAGTGATGTCAAAGGTTAATGCATTATTGCTAGAATCTGAAATTATTTCATTTTCTGTCTTTATGTTGAAGCATGACAAATTTAACCATCACATGAAGTTGGGGATTAAAATATACTGCAGATAAGTGCTGAAGGTGCAAAGAAGGGAAACTCAACCTGAATGAGTGATAGCTGTGGACAATGTGTGCATTGACTTAGATTTGAAGGGCTGTCTAGAGAAAGTGAAGTTAAGCCTTGTAATAGATGACACAAGAAGATCCACTGAAAGGTAGAAATTGTCTTAAAAAGGAAGCAAGTATTTTTTTTTTWAAWTTKGKTKGKTTYTTTTCCCACCACAAAGTGATATTTCTCATACTCTGATACTTTTGAGTCATATTTTGAGTCATACTTTTGGTAGCTGTTACATTATCTGAGAAATAATGAGAGGAATGTCATTACGTTTTAATTATTTTTGAGAAGAGTTTTATTTAGCAAATTGAACTCCTATTTTTTTTTCAGCTCTAACTTGTATATGCATGCTAGCAATGAATTCACCATTGAGTAATAATCCTTAAAACAATATGCTGGAAGGTACATTTCTTTTGAGTCTAAAGTTCTTTTAGAACTGCTATTGCTTCAGAGCTAGCTGTGCTTGTTTTCTAATTTTAGAATCATTGTTAAGTATTACTCATTTTTAGATTCTTGAAGCACATATTAAAAAGATTAAAGTATAGGAAAAATCAGTTTGCTTGGTCATAATTATATGGTTCTTTGAGAAGAAGCAAGCATATCTTAAAAATTATGATAGAATTATGCCATGGTTACATAACAATTTTTAAGTGGTACCTTTTAATAAAATGTCGAGGGTGCAGAAAGGAGCTTCATCTTTTGAAATTATTTAATTCAATGAATGCTTTTTGCTTGTTGTATGACTTACTTTGTAGCACAGTATGGCATCATTGGACTTCAGGATGGCAAAAGCCAGGTGGCTCCTGCTATCCAGCTAGGACAAGCCTGTCTTTCCTGCTCTATTTCACTAGTTGTGACCCTTGAAAGCACCTCCTCTCAGCTGGGTAGGAACTGGATCTTGTTTCTTATTTTAACTAGTCTACAATGGCTTTGTATTGTTGCTTTCCATGATCTTATTGCATACTCTGTGGAACTCAGGCTCCTGGCTGCTGGCATTAAGCCTTGCTAATAACCATATATTCACAGTAATTCAGCTGTTAATCCTRTTCATACCTACTGCATCTCACAGGTGAGTGGAGCCAACCCTGGCAGCAGTACATGAGGCCAAGCAACTGCTGTTTTATCTGGGAGTTGACAAGTCAGGCAGAGCATTTTCCTGAGTGACCATCAAGATGAAGCTGTAGTTAGCATTACCAGAAATGTCACTGGAAAAACACCTGAAGGAACCATAATGGAAATTACAGAGAAATTTTCTGTCCAAAACTTCTGCCTGAGAGTGACTTCCTCTCTCCTCTGATMTTTCAATATGGAATATGAACCACTGTGTTTATACCTCCCACATTTGTGTTAAATTGTACAGAAGCTAGGTGTGTTACTTTACCTGTCTAATGTTTATATAAAGACCACTCAAAAGACACATCTAGGGAAGACTTTATCAGACTKCATTGTAAACTAAAATAAATTTACATCCTACTGCTATTCCATTTTCCCATCAGCAATTGTTGAAGCAGASTACGGAGTAGCTTACCCCTTAGCACAGTGTTCACATGCAAATTTATAACCCAGTTTGACTGTTAAGGTTATTTTCATGAGTGGAGTTGATATATGTCARTGAAAAATGACTTCTTATTTTTTTTTGGAGTTGAACTGAAGGCCTCTGGGGTCTTTGAGTCTTAGTGCTGTTGGAGTGTGTGTGACCACCAGGGACAAAGTATTTCAGGTCATGTAGTCCATATATTTGGTTATGGTTCTCAGAAGCATTGTGATAATACTGCCAAGCTGATGATTGTATGTTAACTTGTTTTATTTCCCAGAGCACACAGACTAATAAGCTGGGAATGGTTTTCAGCAGGACTGAGAATGTGCTTTGTATAAATGTCTGTGTATTACTGTAGCCTATAGTTGCTGTGGGGTTTGGGATTTTAATAGAAAAGGAGAATAAGAAACCTCTCTATAATTGTGATGGGCTATAATCCCAGCTTGTGAAAGAGGCATGTATTTTTGTCCCCGAAACTTGCAGCAGTGAATGATTTTATTTTTCACACTGAGGAAGACAGCAGCTCGAGGCTTTGTTGTTTGATTTTTTCCCCATCAAGAGCAGCTCTTTATTTCTTCTTCTTTCTCTAAGACTTCAGCATATTTGTAGAAMACACTTCCAAGTGTGGACTTCAATGTCTCATTCAAAGGGCTGTGGGGCAGTGAATTCAGTTCTGATGTCTCCATGAAGGCAGCAGTCTCATGGATTCTGCACATCAAATGACTGGCAGAAGGCCTTTCCCTCCCTCCTCTCCCTTTCTCTCCTCTCCCTCCTCGCAGCCCACACCTCTACAAACTAAAGTCAGGACCATCCACAATCTTGCTACCTTTCTCCAGCGTTGAAAACGAACTTTCTATCTCCTTCTTCCTTCACCTTTACTCAAAGTAGAAGGAACCAGCTAGGGYACTCCCTGCAAACCAGCTGAGTGCTTTCCTAAGCAACTCCTGATCTACATACAAAAGAATGATGACCTACTTGACAGAGGATATAAATATTCTCTCCAGCATCCACTTAGCTTAGCCTGCAGTAAACAGGACCTGGATAAGCAGAACAAATCGTTGTTCCTTCTGCTTAAAAAGCGAAATGACAGAAAYATAGCTGAATGTTTACAGCCTGATTAACTGGTCTAATTCTCTCTCTGTCTTTCCTCCATGTTTCTGCCTGTAGTCTTAAACAAATGTAGATATGCAGTAATTGGATGGAAGTTCTTGGCTCTATGGTAGTAGCAGAGAGGAGAATCTGGTGGCATAAGCCAAAAAATTATGACTTTGCTTCTGTTATCTAGAAGAAGATATTGTGCTTCCTCTGTGTCATTGGAATAGGATGAAGCTACTGAGCAAAGCTGTGTGAAGCTTTATAGATTTTGATTTGTGGCCATGAACATAAACTGTTTTATTTTGGCAGATTCATGTAAAGGTTCATATTCAGTATACTTCCAGAGCTCAGTGCAAATCACTGCACTTCAGATGATCTGGAATGATGCATGGCAAACATCTGAAATGCTGAGTTATTTTGAGAAACAGAATATTGCTTCATGAGTAATGAAGAATATGATAGGATAAAAATCTATTCTTTTYCCCATATCAGCCTTTAACTGGAGAGGCAACAGGATTTATAGAACAGTTGGAGGCTAATTTTTGCTCTTACTTGAAGGAGGAGAGAATAAACTCTGTCCCAGAGCGCTTATTCAAGATCATTTTTGTGGGCAATTCGAGCGTTGGAAAGACTTCATTCTTAAGAAGATTTTGTGAAGATTGTTTTTTCCCAGGCACAGCTGCCACTATAGGTAAGTTTAAAAACTATGTAACTATTATTATTTTTTCTGACAGTACTTAACAGTTTCTGTTGAGATCAGGCCCTGTATTATAAACCATAAGCATACAGACGCTGTAAAAGTAGGACATGCAAAGTGAGTTCTCCTAAACTGGGAAGCATATAATTGATGGAGAGATTTCAGAGATTCTGTACTGAAATCCTGGCAGCATTGAAATAAATCAGAAAAATCCTACTAATTTCAGTAAAGTTAGAATTTCCTTGTAGATCTCACAGTTCTGAAACAGACATGCTGTCCTCTGGACTGGACTGTGCTAACCGTTCTGCCTTCATGCATCATCTCTATTCCTCTGAGTAATCTGATTTTGTTTTAAAGAGAAAGCAGAATATCTGAATTACCTATCTGAAGATTTAGCATTATACTAATCACCAAAAAAAAAGTCAGACCAGTGTTTTCAAAGCCAAAGTTTTGAAAGCCTGTGCTATTCTTACTTTGCGTGAAGTTGCAGACCCAGCTTTCAAAAGTCAGGCACAAAATCAAGGTGCAAAAACCGAAGTGTAGTTTATTGCAATAGAGCTGGGTTAAGTCTCCAGATTCTTTATGCTTAGCTTATATTTTGCAGCATATATGAAATAAAGCTTTCCTACTTCAAAGTGAGCATAGTAATTTCTGAGACTCCTGGTTTTTCATTGAGTACATCTTCATTAGCTGAAATGGGAGCTTGGACACCTATTTGCAGTTGTCTGTAGATGTGTCCTCTAGACCGAAATGCTGTGTCCTGTCCATGTTGTCCTGTAATTGGCTGATACATTTCTCTAGACTMTGAGGTCTTACACAGTGTGTAAGGAATGAGGAATGAGTCTGACCTTTTTCATCCTTTGGTTGGTCATCCAAGGTTCTTGCAAAGCAAATGGCAAGAGAGCACCTGTCATAGATTTGATTTAGTGTTCACATCGATGAGTTTCACAGTTGTGGGCTGTAGCTGGCAAGGTGCAGACAACGGAAAAGTCAAGTGAACAATATGAAGAAGAGTGTTCTCAGTGAATTTCTACAGAATAGAGCAGATTTCTTCCCTGGAGATAGATATAAGCCGTGGATATATTCTCCATTCAGATTTTTTAATTGTTTGTTGAATGCAGGCATAGATGCTTCTTCATTAATGCCGCTGGTAAAATTGTATTGTTGTGGGAAAAGGCCCCAAAGGTATTGTTGCTGACTTACTGAGATTCCTTCTAACCTGAATTATTCAGTGATTCTGGAATTTTATGATATAGTACAATGTGATACAAGTAATGCAGGTTGTCATTAGTAGGAGATAGTGACTGATTAATATTTAAGACTTTAATTATTGTTATAAATATCCAGAAGATACTTACATCTTCACRGGTTAGAGAAATTGGTAGAGGATTAATTTAAAAGTTTAAATAAATGAATTTTTATCTCAACTAACTTAAGTGAAGTGAGCTCATCTTCTATGTTCTGAATAGGGGAATGGGTTCTCCACATGTTCATCCCGTCTACCTTCAGCATGTATCTCAGGTTCCACTGTTCCCTGTGCCATGCCTTGTGTTTTTCCACTTACTGTAGAAGGTACCTATGTGGTTAGCTCTGACCAAACTAACACATTTCATACAACTCAAGTTATGCAGTGAATTCCAGGCTAAATGCCTTAGACTGCTATGGACCGCCAAATGGACTCATAAATCATGTTTCCTGATTTGGAAAGTGATCTTGCATATTTTACAAAACTGAACTACTCTATTACCATTCAGTATTTTATTGCTGGAGAACTTCCAGCAAATAAAAGCTCTTGTTCTCAGATAGCTGGAGACTCTAATAATTTTTAATAATTTTAATGTAGTGCCTGTCTTGTTACTTTTTTGGGATTGTTGTTATTTGCTGGATCCAGTTATCAAAGCTCAAACAGCCTGTAAAGAGCCAACTTCCCTTGCATTTTTGTTGCAGGTGTGGATTACAAGGTGAGAACTGTCACAGTAGATCACACCCAGGTAGCACTGCAGCTCTGGGACACTGCTGGCCAGGAAAGGTGAGAAATGTTCTGTTGTGGCAGTCTGCCAAGCTGGGTAGTTGCTCCTTCACTCTCCCATCCACTGGGATGGAGGAGAGAATGACAAAACTCACTGCTTGAAATAAAGACAGTATGATGAAATTTAACTCCATGCCAGTCAAAACATTTTAAGGTTTTGCTTCCTTGAATCATCTGTTTGAAGATTATTAAGCATGGACCTAATCCTGTTTCTCGGGAGAGAAGCAAATACAGGAGCATTCCCGATAGAGACAGTGGATTCACAGTTTAGCTCATTCCCTTGCAGCACTAACATGCTGATTTTGCTGCTAAATTCATTGAATAACTGCCAGTCTGTAAAAGAGATTCTTAATTAAGCTCTTAATTGAGATTCTTAGTTAAAAATTTAGTATCACTATTTCTTTGGGAGGAAGACTGATTTTAAAATGCACCTGGAATTATTTATCTAGCAGAAAATGCCTTAAGAGATAAAAAAAGATGGGTTTGGTTTTTTACCAGAACAATWCCATGGTAGTAGAACTCCAGGTTTTTGTAAGCTTTCAGTGGTAATTTCCTTCCCCATCTCCTGACCTGTTGTGTAATTTTCTATTACTAAAAGCAAAGATGACAATCTAAGTATTCTACAAGAACCTTGGGAAGAAATGTCTCCAAGAAGCTTGGGGAAAAAAGTCTCCAAAAACCTAGCTAGCCTTAGAAGAGCACTTAGTGAGAGTGAAATTTCTGCTCCAAGCTTAAAATGAAAGAGGTGGGAGAAGGTGAGATATGCAGCCAATTATCCAGCCTAACCCAGATTCAATTAAAGAAGGCAGAGGGAACTTTTCCAAACACTTCCTTTAAAAAAAATCCTCTTTTTTCAATCTTCTGGGTTTTTTTTTCTTTTTTTCAAAGAATTTATTTACCTGTGCATGGAGGAATTTCCACAAATTTTAACTCGTCTGATTGTTGCCTGTGTTGAAGAGAGCTGTAACCAGGTTCTTCCTTGTAGGTACCGAAGCATTACGAAGCAGTTTTTCCGAAAAGCTGATGGTGTCATTGTGATGTATGACATAACAGCAAAAGACACGTTCACAGCTATCAAGCAGTGGCTGATAAGCATTGAGGTAACCGGACATAGCTTTAAATGTAAACCCTGGTGTCATTCTCTGCCTTCTTCTCAACAAGGGCTGTTAGCAGAGTAAAACATAGAGAGCAGCATATTTCTTGTGTTGTCACAATTATGTTTTTACTAGTGAGTTTGGTCTGCACTGTTACTGGTAAAGTTGTTTCTGATCTCTGTGTCTGTGAAAAAAAATCGTAGTTCCAGGGTTTTGAGGACTTCAAATGCATGTTGGGAAAATCTCAGCATGGAGTCCTGTGATTTCTCATGAAGGTAGCTTAGCTGATGACCCCCACTGGGTCCCTGCTGGCACTGAGAAGTGCTTTGGATCAGTGATGGTGATCTGATGGTCACTGATCATCTCTAGCAGTTTGATAACCAAGTGTGTGGCTTGTGGGAAATTAACTATATTGGGATCATAAGCCATAAACTTAAAACTATGTAATCTACATTAGTGCTGTGAAACTGCTTTATGACAGACAGTTCAGTTTCCTGGGGATCATCCTTTCAACCACTTGGAAAGAAAATCATAGCCCATGTCACTGAGTGACATCAGTTAATTAAAAATTAAAACATTAAGAGTGCAAGCAATAGAATTTGCTTGTGGCCAGAACAAAGAGCAAAAAATAAAACTGAGACAGCTGCCATAAAGGGCTGACTTGTATCAAGAACGAAGTGTGACTTCATGTTTGCTCACTGGAAAAGTGAGGGACAAATTGATGCGCAAAGATCATTTTGTATGGTTTTTATTGGGCACATGCTCTAATGTAATACACTGTTTTCCATAATAGCCAGGAGATGGCTTTGTGAGTTCTTATTAATACTCA
This sequence comes from Malurus melanocephalus, assembly GCF_030028575.1. Lineage (NCBI taxonomy): Eukaryota > Metazoa > Chordata > Aves > Passeriformes > Maluridae > Malurus > Malurus melanocephalus. Next base: position 164,814 of record NW_026623491.1, on the reverse strand, counting down.
ATCATTTCAATGTCTCCAGAAAGGCAGTTACTTCACATATGAGTAGTCTTACTGAAGTGATATTGGCATGCATTTGGGAGGAACAGGTCCKTGCTAATTATATGATCTTAATAAACCAGAGGCATGTTTTAATTCAGTATGGTAAAAGCTAGAGGAGTATTGCAGATTTTGATTCAGAAAAMATAGAATATTGTGGCCAAAATCTTTTTCCAAGCTGTAATAGTTCACTTGTCTTTACTAACTAAATTTTGTTTGTTGCAAACTGTTGCTAAGTTGAACATACAGCCAAGTCCATTTACTGCTRTCACATTCAGCCCACCTAATGAAAGCACTCACAGTAATAATTATAACCCTTTTCAGAACAAATTTTGATTTCTGTCTATTCTGTGTATTTTGGGGGGCCTATTCTGCGTATTTCTTCATTATTTCATGTAATTAATTTGGCATAATAGTACCCAGGTGCTGCCATTATTTTTCCTGGTGAAGTAATTAGAAAAGCAGTGGCTGTAAACACATAATATCTGAGCCTGTGTGTAGCATGGTGGTTTTCTCTCTCCTATTTTAATACAGTCTAATTAGCTTCTACGTTGTTATTAAAAAATTGCCTCGTTAATGTCATCTTAGCATTCTGTCTTTTTCATGTCTTTTACCAACTTTAATTCCTGACATGTTTGTAAGCAAAGCGGCACATACCTGGTTTGTGTGAAGTCTTAAATGTCTCGTTATATGGTGACATTTGTTAGCTTTTATCCTCTTCATCTCTGATCTTTGAATTCAGTGCCTCAGCTGGTRTTTGCTGTTTATTCTGCAGGAGGCGACCGGGGAAAATGTTCCTGTTCTTTTGCTGGGCAATAAAACCGATAACGAAAAGGAGCGTGAGGTCCCCTTGGGAATGGGAGACCATCTTGCCAAGGTACTGTACTGAGGAAACCTCTTACACAGCTTGAAGGTGAAGGCTTTAAAATGGAATCTCAGTGTCTAAATTCATAGAAACACGCATTAATGTTAGTCAGACAGGTATATTTAAGGTTTAGGAACCCCATCGCACTCGTCAGTTCAGCTTCCAGTGATGTAACTGCTGATAATTATAGTACTTATAACACCGCCTGGATAAAGAGTACACCCTAAAACCAAACCAAACAAAGAAAACCCTAAACCAAACCAAAAAGTGAGTGGAAAAGAAAAATATCTAAGAATTCACTCTCACAGTGTTTCCTCTATCTCTATTTGTTCTCTCTTTTTATCTGTATTTTTCCTTGCTGCTTTTGCCTTTCTCTTTTTTCCTCCCTTTTCTCCGTGGAAGAATTCTTAACACAATCTGGGGACCTTTTCTCCCTCCTACCTCCTGTAAAACCACAGAAGACCATCTGTTACTCCTGTGGTAGGAGTAGAAAACATGTTTACTTTTAGTAACTTTCCATCAAGGAGATAAAATAAGTAGTTAACAGTCTGTGTCTACCAAAGCACTGGTGATCCATGGACATAATTTAAGCATTCCAGGGACTGCAAATACCAGATACTTGTTTATATGCCTGTGTACCATGCCCATCAATTTTTCTTTTGAATCCCTCTCTACAGTGCTTATAGTTTGAACACGAATGCCTGTAAAATATTCATTKATTTGGAAATCATCATCACAATATTGCTGAAAAATTCAGTGAATTGGTAGGAATACATCTAAATTAAACAATGYGCTGAATTTCACATATTTACCTGTTTCTGCTTTGAAAATAGATTTACTGCCAGTAACAGAAATGGTGTTTTCARAATTTGAAGTTCAACTGAATTGTTCTTCTAGGAAGGCACCTCTGTGTAACTGAAAGAATTGGGCCTTATCTCCTTTCATCTCATTTTGATAATTCACATAGCCTTTTGAAATTATACCTCCCTATTCAGATATATGTCCATTATTTGGTTTTTGTTGGAGAGGCTTGTAAGTCTTGAACTTTATCCCCCAAAGGTTCTTCCTTTAGGAAATCAGCTTTATTTTCTTGTGTGCATGGAAATGCAGRTAACTTTGAGACCCTGGAGGTTACAGTGGACTCCAGGGTGTAACATGGAATCCTTCTGTAAAAAAACAAGTGACACATAAATGCTAAATGGACAGAGAGTAGGTGTCATGCATGTCATCTCACTCCAAAAAAACTGTTCTAGTAAAACAAAGATGAATCATTCTAGTATATAGAGCTCACAGCCCACCAGCCTATTAATTCTAACATGTCATGCAAGAAAATAAAATGTTTTGCATAAGTAAAACAAAAAGTTGTCAAATAAGATGGTTACAATCAAATGAATGGATCTGAATGACTCATTTGAGTGTTTGAATGTGCTGCCTGAGGTAGTTAAGAGAAGGAATTAATTAATAGCAATGGATTAGTTGAAAAACAGCATAGATATAATTAAATTACAATAATTTGCTTGCTGAGCTAAAAATAACCATGAATTTTAATGAAATATTAATTCTTGCTAAATGGYCATGTAACTCCTGTGAAACCACATACCACTGTCTCTGTTAGTGAGTGCAGTTGAGTTACTTATTTTGTGAATAACCCATGAATTACCCACGAGTGGTCCCAAACACGCAGGACTGGATGCTGGGCTGATACAAGTACGTATTAGTTTGGTGAAAACAAGCTCTTCTCGTGCAGACTAAGGATCAGTTTAGCCTTTTGGCCCTGAAGTCAAACAGTTTTAAGGATTGTTTCAATATCTCACAGAATTGGCTTTGTTTTACCCAGCTTTTTTTATAATCAGAAGGGGATGTGTACTTTCAGAGAGCATTCCAATCCAGCTTGAATCCATTCCATTCCAACCTTGCTTTGCTTCAATCCCACCTCTTACAAGTACTGTACTGTACTGCAGATTTGGCCAGAAACCCACAGGCTTCCAGTATCATGCACATAAATTCTTTGCAAAGCAGGCAGCAGAGTTAATTTTTAAAAGGAGTAATGGCAGCCTGAAGGGAGTCGTTGTCATTTGAGAAGACTGGTAGTTTCAGTGTTTGTTATACCCCAGGAAAGAGGGAATGCAATGAGCACGGGGATTGTGGAAGGTCTTTGGACTGTTTTAGCAGAGGATCCAGAAGGAAAACTGAATTTAACAAATTTCTGTTTAGCTTAGCTTGATCCAGTGATCAAGAGTGCATATAAGCACAGCAAAAGAGAGTACTCAGATCATATTGTGACATCCAGGAACAGCCAATGTTCTGTTTGGGTGGATTCGTGTAACCACTGCCAATTATTTACATAAAATGCCTTATGATAAAGKTGCTGCTCAGGCGTGCTCATACCCAGCATGATTTTATTTTGGACTTGCACATAGTTCCTGAATGGTGATAAATGGTTCAATAGATGCTTCTCTATCAYTGTTCCTCAGCTATAAAATAACATAATAATGCCTTATCTGCCTTGGCTTTGCAGAGTATATATGCTTCATGGAATGAGGAGTGTTTCTGTGTATTCATGCAGTCTCTCCTTTGTCAACCTGTCAGTGCCATTCTTGCACAAATACTGCTAATGAGGGAGCTATTCTCAGAGTGATGTTACTTTACAGGACAGAAATTGTCCAGCCCCCTCTGGTAATAATTCATTTTCCTCCCTATTCTTTAGATGTCTGCTGATTTGTAGGTAAGTTTTTAAAATTAAGTAATTGCCAGTGGTCTCCAAGGTTCAATAGCTAATTCCTGGATGGAGATGGATGGCATTTCCTAGCTTAATAATTACATGTGTCCTGCTTGCTCCTGCTTTGTGTTCCTTGTGTTCTGCTATCAATTAAAGTTTCCTCTTTGAATCAAAGAAGTGGCACTCTGTATTTCCAGACTGTCTCCCCTTTCAGAGAAAAGCCTTTTTTTGCCAGACTGAGAGAATTAAGCACTTGTTATCAATTGAGTTTGAATTGTTATCTTCCACCCAAGCAATTTGTTGAAAAATCCATTCAGGTTCATGCTAGCATAAATGATGTTATCACTGACAGTTCTCCTCTGGTGGCATTCTGCTGTATGTAGGGAAGATGTTGGAGCAGCATCACTCTCAGCTTGACTGACATAAAATCCTGTAAGCAGGCCACAGTAAGTTTTCTATTAGCATTCTAATCAGCTGAATAGAAAAAGAGAGTGTAATTTATATTTCAATCTTCTGTTTGTATAGCTAACAAGAAATTCGACCCAGTCAAATTTTAGCTTAAAACTTTTCTAAGAGAAGCAAGAGAATCATAGGGTTGCATTGCTGTAAATGTTATATATGTAAAAAAACAAAACAACAAACTCAATAAAATATGTATTCAACACTACCAGTGGCTGATTTCTTCCTTCTCTGCTCTGCTGTGCTTATCTGGTCATCCAGAAATTATTGCAAGTTGTTCAATCCTGTTTTTCATTAGAACAAACAATATAACCATTGACAACATATTCAAAACTGACACTGGATAACACYGAAGCACTTTTTTAGAGCTGCTAAAATAAACCACTGTATTTGGGAAATTATTTTCCCCACTTTTTGTCTCTGAAATGACATGAAGATGATAAAGATTTCCAAAAGTTGCACAGTTCTGGAAGAGTGGTATATAGGCAAAAACCCCAAGCCAAAACTGAAATATCTGGTCATTTTAATGGGAATTTTTGAAAACTGAATTATAAGTGTCTTCTGAAGGGTGGTTAAATAAGTAGAAATGCAGTAACCACAGTTAATGGCTAACAAATTAAAATATGCAGATGTGACTGTAATTTCCCAAGGTACTGACTGACTTACTTGAATATTAAGCTACTGCTATAAATTGCAATAAGACACACAGAAAAGTGGAAAGCAAATGGAAACTTGAAATCTGGATGGGTAAAAGAACATGTAGTAATACCACAGGGGCAGTGTAGGTGACCTTCAATGTAGTAGGCTGTGAAAGTAGACAGATGTCTATTTTGAGGGATAACCTGTCATTCCCTTTCAAACTTCTCTGCCATCAGAACTGCCAGGTCAGGGTGCAGATGATCTCTTGCATTGCATTTATGGTGATAAGACTTCAGCTGCAGTGCTGAGAATATCTCCCAAGACTTGATCATTTACCCGCTGTTCCTAATTACAAGCTCCCAGGGGTGTACAAAAACAAGGATGCTGGCTGACTGCAGAAGAAGGTGCAGAAAAAATTCACAAGTACAAAAAGATGAAAGAAGAGTTACTGGATTTTTTTCACCTGCTTTGTCCAGCATTCAGTGATGTGGGAATTGCCTGATCATCACAAGGAAAGGTCACAAGACTTCAGTACCTTACCAGATGTGTTTGCTTTTGAGTTCTTACATCAAAAGTCACTCTACAGAATGAATATCTAGAAGCATGTAGTCGTTGTTTGTGAGGMACACTTGGGCTTCTGTTGTTACTTTTTACTGTTAGCTCTAGAATTAAATCCTAAGATGATCTATTTCTCCTTTATTTTCACATTTCAGTATATCTGTGTAGTTCTTTTTAATCCTGGAGTGAGATATTGTGCAAAAATAATTGAAATTATCTTTTTGTTTGATTGTAGGATTACAATATAATTTTCTATGAATGCAGCGCATATTCTGGTTACAATGTGGAAAAGTCCGTGCTTCACTTAGCTAGGTAAGAAGAAAACACAGTCAACGAGTTTTTTTATGTGCCTGACTGCCCTGTCACTGATTGTGAACTCTCTTTGTTAAGTTAGTTTTATAGGAACTCAGGGTGATGAAGTATCTGTCRCTTTTAAACTGCTCTGTAGGCTGACCCTGTTGTTCTGACTGAGCAGTTGCTCAGGTTCATAAAGAGTTAAGGTGGTGAAGCTCTGGATATATCCAGAAACATCTGGATTGTTGCTAGGAAAGCAGAGGGCCTTGGATATTGTGATAGTTCTTGCAAGAATTTCCTGAAGGTTTGGAGAAGTAGAACTGAAAATGGATGCTGCTGCCTCCTTGCAGCAGGACATTGGATATGCTTCTTTCTTCCCTCTGCTCATTACAGCTGTCTGTCATTCTGCTGTCTGCCTGGGGGCTGGGAGACAGGAAGAAGTGGATTTTTGAAGTTATGTAAAGCCTAGAGGTAAAAGTAGAGGAAAATATGGCCCCTCTGAACTACTTACAGAGGTGAAGACACTGGTAATGAGCTGTCAAATCTCTAATATTGTTGCTGAAATCAGTGAAATTTTGTGAAAGTGTCAGTAATTGATAAATGTCTAGTCTGATTTGGTTTTGGTTTTTTTTCCAGTTTTGAATGTAACAATTGACAGTCAATGTTTTGTGTCTGTGTAATATGCAATAAATGCTAACAATCAAMACTAACTATATTTTTAAACTAAATTAACAAAAGCAGTTGTGTGCTGGAGCCACCATAATTGTACTTTTTTGTTTGTTTGTTAGTTCACAAAATTCCATCATACTCTGTTAAATCTCTGGAMAATTTTGTAGTCTTCGGAAAATATTTTTTGTTTGATCTCTTATGGGTTTTATTGACTTTTTCTCACAAGTATTCTTTCTTTCCCCCAGGATTTTAAAAGAGCATGAAGATAAAGTGAAAGAGAAAACCATCGAACTTCAGCCTGATATGAACAAAAAGTCCTGCTGTATCAGGCAATAAAATGCTGAGCCATGTTTAGACAAGTCATACATTTTATACAACACTACCTGGCACTATCAGATTTGCTTTTATCTTCCAAATATTTCTTCTGCTGTTCTGAGTGTAGGTGTCAGTGAAAGTTAAAATCTTTTTATGCTCTGATCTTGCTTTTATAAATATTGTCTTTAGTTAATTGACAGTGTATTTGGGGCAGTAACAGTCTTTAATTCTGTTTGATGCCTAACACCACTGAATCTTGTTTTGACATCAGACTTGTAGAAGCTGCCGCATTATTAATAATAAGAAATAATTTTGTGGGAAGAAAATTGTTTGGAATACRAAGTAAATTCTTACTGCTGTGAATGACCCATCCTCTGAATACTGCTTATTTGATTTCTGTTCACACGTTTAGACCCTGATTTTGTGCTAACCTTTGTTTACACTTTTTTAAAAATTGCCACAGGTRTAGTTGTTTGTATTACAAAACATGTTAAGGCTGACTGAACAGCTCTTTGTCTCCAAAAGTCTGTCACAGCAGATGTTGGAGGGAGAATTTTCAGAAACAGCAGATCTTATTTTGAGGAAGATTTCAAAAAACTTTCCAGCGTTTAGGGAGTGAAAAGTCTCACCAAAATCCACTGAGATATTGCTCTTTTAGCAATGTTAAGAAAAAATGATCCTCATGTAGCTAAACACGACTRATTTTTCAAAAGCAGCTGCCACACAACATTCCTCCAGGGCCTGATAGCCTGAGACACAGTGTACCCACAGGGATACATTTTAGAAAATCATGGCCCACCCTGGATCATAAGAAACACAAATGTCAATTATCTTTTGAAGCCTTTGTGGAATATAAATGAAAATGAGAAATTTGAGAGTGTGTCACCCAGCTACYACATGATCAACAATTATTCCTGGTGGAATATGTCTTCACTGCATCCAGCTATTGTGGTAAGCATTCAAGAGCAAGTGTTCATGAGGGTGAGCTTGTTGGGAAAGTGGAGCCCGTGGCATAATTTATTTCATTAAAATATCACACAAGATTCCATTATATGAGATTGTTACGGACATTATGTTTTTAATCCATTTTCTAAATGTTTTTTAAAAGCTATTTTCATTTGAATAATGAATCAATTTGAAGCTAAAGATGAATGTTAAGCACTAGCTCAATAAGTAACTCTATTTTTGGATAAAAACTTTGTCAGTAATTAATTGCATTCTTGGGATTTCAGTCTGATCAAAGGTATTTATCTAGAACTGCACAATAGGGGTTTACAGATTTCCCCCTACAGCAATTTCTATATCCATACCAGCACTCAAATCCCTTTCCTGTGACTTGGGATCCAAATGTGACCCCTTACCTATCAGGTAGAATAACCAGGGTTTTACTTCCATCGGGAATGATGGATGAAYCAAGCAGCCCAGGATAAGCTGATTWTTAGGAGTTTTTCCCTTGTTGATTCCTGAGAATCTGCTCATCCAAATGAAAAAAACTCCTCCTGCCTTCAGTGAGGTGCCTAAGAAGCTCTAAAACACTAAAGGAGCAAGATGAACATCCATTACTGAAAATCAATAGGCTTTCTGTTCACTTCCCAGGGTTGCTTCTTGAAGTCCATTACTGGTTGTGGAGAGTTGAGTCACCTTATTGACTGTGGAATATTACCCATCATGGAAATCTCAAAACTGAACCATCTGTGTTCAGTCTGGCTGAAGCTGAACTAATGCAAGCCATTAATTTAAACACCAACAAAACCAACACTTTATCCCAATTTCAATTAGGAAAGAAGTGTCATAATTTTAAATATTGGCTTTGCTAATTGACTTTGAATGATCTGTTCCCCCATTGATATTGGAACTAGCAATATTTCCTCCAACCTCTGTCAGCCTCAGGAAAACAGTTTGAAGACCTAATTTCAGCTTTATTACCCATGATGCTAGCTTCACAAATTCCCAAATTTCATATCCCTAATTTTTCATTTATATGAAGTTCATCTTGATTTTGAAGGATGATGAAGTGGATTTTCTTTCTGTGACTTTCTCAGGATCATTTTTATTTGGGTTTCCTTTAGTGTGCACTGAGGCCCYGCCAGCAGGATGTACACACAATTTGAGGGCAGACAGTGCTAAGGAGCAGCTGAATCCTGGGATGATGTGGATTTCTTCTTCTGGAGACAAATCTGGTGCTGCCTAGGACCTGGGTAGTGTCTTCCATGTCAGACTGCCAGTTCCTTTTTGCAAATCCAGCCAAAGCGCAAGCTGAGTACACATTGCAAAGGTGCAGCTCCACACGCAGCACTGACATCATCAGCCACGCAGCGCAGGGATTGGTGTCCTCACTGCTTGTCTCCCACATACACACAAACAGTGTTCCTATAAATACGAGCACAGATAACCTAATCCTCCTCTTCTTTCCCACAGATCAAGACTGAAGTTCACTGCTGAAAACGCGTGTGTACRCAACTCCTGTGGTTTGCAGTGCTCTCTTTTCTCCCACTCTGCCCTACACCTCTCCCCAGGATTGTGCAGAAATTTGGTAGAAATAAGGTTTAGTGCAAAGACTAGATGTCCTGCAGCTATAGGGTACAAGGCTCAGTCAGATAAATGCTGACCAGCAGCTTGCTTACATACAACTGATCCCTTTTATTTTACTTTCTCTTGATTTTTTSCATGCCTATTCTTCTTCCACCCAGACTCCTCCCTTTCTCTGTCCTTCGTATCCCAAAGAAACAACTTGTCCCTACTTGTCTTTTCCCTATTAGTCCCAGGTTTTCTGCCCCTGTACCCGAATACCTATTTCTTCTTCTATTTCCTAAGTCACCTTGGCCATGTATGGTATTATTGATATAATTACTTGAGTGCTGCTTGCCTTGCAGGTGTCCACTCCCTGAAGAGTCACAATTATTCCCTTCCAATTTTTTGTGAAGTTGGAGTGTAACTCCCCCTTATCTACCTATGAAGTCTAGCCACTGCTCACAGTGCTGTCTATAACTACTGTCAGCTTCTCCCTCTGTTATTTGCAATGTTCAGAGTTGCTTGTGACATGTCCAGGGTTTCTCATGGTCTGTTTGGTTATCCAAACCTCAGGCCAGGGCTCAGTCACCTTCYGGCACACCTGAGCAAACAGCACTTACTGCTGGATTAATGCTCGCAGGAGACAGGTATGGATAATATGCTGCAAAGCTCTACTTCTGGACAGATTCTGCTCTCCAGCTGGTCATCACACTGCTGTGGGAATTGTCAGCTTCAYGTGTTCCTTGATGCTAACTGTGTTGCTGGGTTGCTGTCTTCTGGCTCTTCACCAGGGTTTCATACCTCCTGGCAGTATCTTTCTCAGCTCTTCAAAAAGTTAATACTGGCTTAATAGTAATGAAATTTCCTTTTCCTTTTTTCCTTTTTTCCATTTTTTCCATTTCCTTTCCTTTTCCCCTGTCCTTTTCCCCTTTTCCTTTTCCCCTGTCCTCTTCCCCATTCCCCCTTTCCTTTTCTGAATTAGTTTTAACTTGCTCATAGTCTGCCCCTCTCCGTTCCACAAAACTTTTTGGATGAAAATAAGCCAAGATGGTGATGCAGCTGTGCATCATGAAGCTGGCCAATGGGTCATGGAGTCTTCCCTGAGCAAAATTCATAACTGTTGTAAAATCAGTGACAGTAATATATTCTTTTAGGGATGTGTAAGGTCTTGAAAAATTCCTTGACTAGAATGAAAAGTATGCGCAATAGAGAATATGAAATTCTGCTGGAAAAATAGTTCCTTATACTCAGCAGGCTTCATCCTACTCTCAGGTTCACTGATGTAACTCCTTGACTCAGCAATGTTTCTTCCGATGCCAGCCCGTGTACAGTAAATCAGTCCACAGGCTGTGTGCAGCTACATAAACTCTCAGAGGGGATGATGAGTTGGCAGGAGGAAGTGGGAGAAATTCATCTGTGCCTGGTCAGGTAGCCTGTACTGACAGATCATTGGGTGCCGTGCCCAATGCAAAGCCCATTTCCACGGATAGAACACAGTGCTCCTGACCCTTTGGAACCGGATGCACAAGAATTACTGTGTGCYAGTCAAAACAGGTTCCAGCCTGCCCAGGTGCCAGTGGAGCAACAGTGGAAAAAAATCATTGCCCACRATAACCTTCTGAGAGAAGTGTACAGCAACTCCTCACATAGGGATTTAAGGAGTAATCCACAGCTGTTAAAGTGGGACTGCTCCACACATGAGGAATACATGAGGAACAGACCACACTGAAGCAAGTTTGCCTCTGAAAGAACTRCAGTCAGTGGTCACTGTCCATGCTGGAGCAGGGACAAATGAAGAACAGGACAACTGGAATCCCCGTGCCCAGGACAGCTGGAAGCRCTTGGCTGAATGGCAGGAAACATATGACTTGGGGTGGCAGAAAGCATTACATGCACCCTCTCAACTTCCTGTTGGCTCCCCAGACAAATTCTGACAGACAGAGTTGACCTCACAGTGAAAATAAAGGAAGCTGAAAGTCCGGAGCAGAGGAGAGAAAAAAATGTACATGAATACATTTGCCTAATGGTTTGCATTCTTTCCCCAGAACCTCAATCATCGATAAAAGATTTGTGTACTTTGGTGGTAAATTAACTCAAGTGAAATTTCCCAACTTGGGACCATTTTTGTTTGCAACATCCGTATATTGGCAGAATTTTCCACAGATCATTTTAGAATAAATCCACTTTATCATCTGCACAAGTGGAAACTTGTTTTAGAAAGCAGAAACATGCTCATAAAGCTCATCAGTAGCAACTTCCTGAATTCATCCACAGCTGTTGAAATAATGGGTCTTTTTGATTATTGAAATTACAGGAATTGCAATAGCACTCACATACACTTCTGAAAAAAATGAGAGAAAAAAGGGCACTTTGGCCTGTTTGCACATCAAACAACTGAAGTTCTTTTAATATGAAGCTAGTAAAAGGCACCTGATTGTTGTATAATGAAAATAGGCTTCTCAAGGGTAGAAAAATGAAAACAATAGGTTAAGTTTACAGGGCAGGTATGAAAGTGCATTCCTATTACTAATCCGAAATATTGTATGCAGTGACACTGAAGCCTTCCAAATGCACTGGAAGCTGAAGGACCTTGGATTAGTCAGACAAGCATTGCTTCTTTCCTTTCAGACACTGAAGAGGGAAGTGTTTCAAACAAGTCTAGCTATACTGGACAGCTGTGTTTAGCTTCTGCAGTTGTCAGTGCCTTTTCTGCAACATGCTTCTGAGCACAACAGTCACTGCAAGAAAAACCCAAATTCTGAGGAGCTTTCTCACTGGAAATGTCTGGTTTTCATGGGTTGAAAAGGAAAGGATTAGGGAATCCTGTGGAACTGAGACATTCAAGTTACACATGATGTGGCTTTGAGTCTTGCTCAAGTACTCACATTTCTTGAGCTGCCGTTCGTGTGTGTGTGGGTAATGAATGGTGAAGACCCTGCTGTGCTGTTTGTGTGGCTGATGGCATTGGTGTGTTGTGTGTGCATCTGCATCTTTCAGTGTGTACTCAGCTCAGCTTTTGGCTGGGCTTGCAGAAGGGAACAGCAGCAGCCCCAGCTGCCGTCCCTTTGTGACATCCTGTGTTGTGCCTGCTGTTTTGTCCTGTGCCATCTTTATCTCACATTGTGAGATCCGTGTTCTTTTGCTTAGAGCATACATAATGTGCTTTTTTAGGTCTTGTGCCACTGTATCCAGCTTAATCTCTTTTATTGCTGCCTTCTTAATGACCTCCTAGCAGAGTGAGTATTATCAGCTTTGGAACATCAGTCTGCCTGTTTGCAGGATTCAGGGCTGCTGCAGCACTACACTTAACTCTTGGCTTTCCAAATCAAGTCTATGAATCAGGAATGTGAATATTGCTGTGACTGTGTAGCTGTTGTTAAAGCTCAGGTGCTGCAGTTTGGAGAGGACAGAGTACTGGGTAGGTTTGCAGCTCTCCATTCCTGCCAGTCATTACTCCTCCATTTTGACTTTTACAAGTTGTTAGAACTCTGCAGCAAGCAATTTCAGGCCTTGGCAGAATCTCAAGGGGAAAAAGAATAATAGGAAAGAAAAAGAAGAAAAAGACAGCATTCTCCACTGCATTAGTGAGCTGAACTAGCCTAGCAAAATCTGACAAATACCACGGTTAGTGGGAGGATATGGGTGGAAAACACAGCTAAGATCACAGTTTTGAGAAAAGAAGTCTAGAGGGGTGGGCAGCCCATTTTCAATATCAGGAAGGTGTTTAATTGTGTCACCTCTTTGTAACTTCGTCTTTAAATACGAATAAATGGAGCTGGATGTGAACCATGTTTCTCAGGTGGCCTCAGGAGCTCGGTGTTGCTGCACCAAATGCCAGTTTGGACACCTCTGCCAGGGGCTGAGAAGCCTGAGGACTAGCASTGCCCAGCTCAGAGGTAGGAAGGCTCTCAGCTGCAAAGCTCAGGTGCCTCCCCTGAGAGYGTGAGCGAACTGTTCTGTTTCTGCACGGCCTTCTCCCAGTTCTTACAGGTGCAAATGACTGAACCGCATTGAACTGCGCTACTTGACAGTTTTGAACGAGATCCTTTGAATCTAGGCTATTAAGGCTCATCAGTTGTCATAGCAACCCTGTATTGTATGGATTTATATTATGAAGCTGTAATAAGGCTGCTGCTCWTCCCTCTGAAATGAGGTGTAAATCACTCATGCAGCTTCTCAGTGACAGGGCTTCTTTAAGTATTATTCTGACAGAAAAACTGACTTGCATTAAATGACATTCCTGTCAGCAAAGACAAATGAATGATAGGAGTGAAACTTTCTACAGGTGTGCTATAGGCATTTTTATTTGTAACCCACCATAAAGTCACTTTCTRCACTGAAATAATTGGTGTCATTAGGAGCCCCAGGGGAGGTTGTGCAAGGAATTACTGAACTCGGGTAAGATGTGTGAAGCTCTTGTTCCTGCCTTGTCCCATGCAGGGAATGCTTGATGTGGGTGCTACTCACATCACGGTGCATGGAGAACACACACAGAGCACAGATTATTAAATAGTGGAATTTTTAATATTTGTTCCTTGCTGATGCAGTTCTTGTGTAGTACAGAAGCTAATGTACCTTTCTGTCACTGCTGTGCAGACAATGCAGCTGTGCAAACATCGTACGCTTAGATGTCTGTAGTGTGCCRTTGATCAAGAAAATGAAGCCACACAAAATTACAGACATCCACCAAATGATTAAAAATTAACTGCTGGCTGGTTTCAMAATATAACACTAAATAAGCTAGGCATGGTTTATTGTGAAGGGGAGTTGTATCAGATCTGGATAGCTTATAAAATCCCCATCCTTGAAATTTTCAGGGCAGATTTGACACGAAATCACAGTGATTTGACATCATTGCAATCAACATTTCTGTGGTACAGATGGGGAAAAAATCGGCTAGCCTTTTAGTTAAGCAGACCATTCTGCATGTCTGCTTTGTATACCAACATTGAAGCCTAGCAGTCAATCTAATACCTCCACAACACCTCCAACAGAGCATTCAAGGGTGTTATGAAAGCACTCTATGTTGCAAAACWTCTCTAAGAAAGCGAATGTCAGTCCTGTCTTCCAGAAGGGCAAGAAGAAGAGTCCAGACAACTATAAGCCTTACCACAATTCCTGGGAAYTGATGGACAACTAGTCCTGAAAACCATTTCGAGGCACATGAAGGACAAGACAGTGATCAGGAATAATCAGCGTGAAATTACAATGGGGAAATTGTGCATAATGAAGCTGATAGTTTCTACAATGAGATGTCTAGCTTGATGGATGAGGGGAGATTCATGGTTGTTGTTTAACTCAGCTTTAGGAAAGCTTCTGACATTCTGTCCCCTAACATCCTCATTGACAAGAAGACAAAGTACATGTTATATAATTGGAAAGGAAAGTGCTYTGTAAACCAGCTGCGTGACTGCATCCAGGGGGTTTAAAGAAGAAAAACCTCAAGAGGGATCTTATCAATAAATGTAAATACTTGATGGACCTTGGGAATGAAGAGGAGGGAGCCAGACTCTTCTCTGGAGTACCCAATGACTGTAGAAGAGGCTACAGGCACAAACTGAAACACATGAAATTCCATCTGAACACAAGAAATTCTCTTCTTTTGTTCCTGTGGAAGTGGTCAAACACTAAAATAGAGTCAACCAGAGAGGTTGGGGAGTATCCATCCTTGAAGATACTCCAAACCTAACTATATGGTCCTGGRCAACCTTTCCAACTTGTCTTGCTTCAGCAATGGGCTTGGATGTTTTCAAGCGATTGGTAAATCACAGTGGTACTTTCTGTCTGCTAAAATTCTGACTRTCTATATGTGTTCAAAGTCTCATGGGACTGCAGTATCTCCAGGCCAATTACATTTATCCTCACTACTGCAGGCATTTACATGAATGGACTGTAATAAAATGGACACGACACACAGGCAAATAAGAGATGAGGACAGCTTAGCAGAAAAGGTTGATTTAGGTCTGGATTAAGTTTATAAGCAGATTCTACAAAGCAAATCCTGTATATCACTGAAGAACAAGCTAGAAACTTCTCAAGATGAAGGAAAAGAAACAGTATGTTATGCCAGTAGTGTTGGAGGAACAAGAATGGGAAGAACATTACACATTCAGTGTTCTGGCAAGCAGAAGTGAATTTTTCATTTGGACCCACGAACATTAGGTTGCAAGGGTCTAGAAATTTGCCCAGATTGAGTAGACATCCTGCTGCTTAACAGAATTCCTACTTAATGGTATCATTTAGCAACAGAATTCAAAAGGAAATTTCTCCCAGAAAATGTGCCTCAATGTCTTTGCTACATTTGTTAGTGGGAGGTATCAGGACAATTTAACCAATCTCTGAATATTTTCTGACTTTTTTCTGAGGTTCTTTTCTCAGTTGTCTCCACATCTTTAGTGGCAGAGGATACCTTCACTTGTTGAATTCTGCTGCTTCCATACCCTCAATTCACAGCTCAGAATTTATTGTCATCACGTGTTTTGTTGTTTATGTACAAAAGCTGTCYATCCCATGCTGCTGCTTCAGCTTCACACAGCACTCACGTTGCTTGCTATCTACACTCACCCTATAGGAAAGCAAGCAGAATAATGAGCTTTTTGG